>NW_004949153.1:2285618-2286118 GCF_000317375.1 Microtus ochrogaster | reverse complement strand
TTTTTTTTTATATTAGATTATGTGTTCTTTTGATTAGCAAGCCTTTTGAGGTTTTTGTATATTTTGGAGATCAAACTTCTTTATGATGTGGGGTTATTGAAGATATTTTCCCATTCTGTAAGCTGTCATTTTTTCTTGTTGACTGTGTCCTTTGCTTTACAGAAGCTTTTCAGTTTCAAGAGGACCCATTAATTAATTTTTTCTCCAAGCGTCTGTGCTGCTGGGGTTATATGTAGGAAGCGGTCTCCCATACCATTGCATTCATGTGTACTTCCCACTTTCTCTTCTATAAGTTTTAGTGCGGCTGGCTTTATATTGAGGTCTTCGATCCATTTGGACTTGAGTTTTGTGCATGGTGATAGATATGGGTCTATTTTCATTCTTCTACATGTTGATATCCAGTTGTGTCAGCACCATTTCTTAAATATGCTTTCTTTTTTCCATTTGATATTTGTTGCTTCTTTGTCACAGGTGTTCAAAAAAGTGTGGATTAATATCCA
>NW_004949153.1:2273579-2285043 GCF_000317375.1 Microtus ochrogaster | reverse complement strand
TTATTATGTTAATTCAGCCTACCGAAGTGCATGGAAAATCTTTCCACTTTCTGGTGTCTTCTTCAATTTCTTTCTTCAGAGGTTTGATATTTCTGTCATACAAGTCTTCCACTAGTTTGGTTGGAGTTACTCTGATATTTTATGCTATTTGTGGATATTGTGATGGGTGTTGTTTCTCTGATTTCTTTCCCAGCCCTTTTATCATCTGTGTAAAGGAAGGCTACAGATTTTTTTTGAGTTAATCTTGTATCCTGCTATATTACTGAAAGTGTTTATGAGTCTTAGAAGTTCCTTTGTAGAATTTTGGGATGGCTTATGTAAACTGTCATGTTATCAGCAAACAGTGAGAGTTTGACTTCTTCTTTTTTAATTTGTATCCCCTTGATCTCCTTTTGATGTCTTGTTGCTCTAGCTAGGACATTAAGAACTATATTGAATAGATATGAAGAGAGTAGAAAACCTTGTTTTGTTCCTAATTTCAGTAGAATCACTTGAAATTTCTCCCCATTTAGTTTGATGTTGGCTTTTGGCTTGCTGTATATTGCCTTTATTATGTTTAGGTATGTTTCTTGTATCCCTTCTCTTTTCAACACTTTTAACATGAAGGGATGTTGTATTTTGTCGAAAGCTTTTTTGGCATCTAATGTGATGATCATATAGTTTTTATTTTTCTGGGTTTTTTTTTTATATGGTGGATTACATTGACAGATTTTCATTTGCTGAGCCATCCCTGCATCTCTGGGATGAAGTCAACTTGATCATGTTGCATGATGGTTCTGGTGTGTTCTTGGATTTGATTTACCAGTAATTTATTTAGTATTTGTGCATCAATGTTCATGAGTGAGAGACTGGTCTGCAATTCTCTTTCATGGTAATGTCTTCCTGTAATTACAGGGTAATTGTAACCTCGTTTAAAATAGTGTTTGACAATGTTCCTTCTGTTTCTATTATGTGGAATATTTTGAGGAGTTTTGGTATTAGTTCTTTAAAAGTCTTGTAGAATTCTGAACTGAAACCATCTGTTCCTGGGCTTTTCTTGGTTGGGAGAATTTTGATGACTGTTGCTATGTCTTTAGCAGTTATAGGTCTGCTTAATTTGCTTATCTTGTCTTGATTTAATTTTGGTAGGTGATATTTATCCAGAAAGCTGTCCATTTCCTTCAAGTTTTCCAATTTTGTAGGGTAAAGGTTTTTGAAAATATGACCTGATGATTCTTAGTATTTCTTCCATGTTTGTTGCTATGTCCCCCTTTTCTTTTCTGATTTTCTTAATTTTGATATTATCTTTCTGCCTTTTGGTTAGTTTGAATAAAGATTTGTCTATTTTGTTAATTTTCTCAAAGAACCAATTCTTTGTATTGTTTGTTTGTTTCTATTTGTTGATTTCAGCTCTCAATTTGATTATTTTCTGCTCTTAGGTGAGTTTGCTTCTTTTTGTTTTAAAGTTGTCAAATGTTCCTTTAATTCAATAGTGTGGAATTTTCCAGATTCTTTATGTACACATTTAGTGCTCTGAACTTTTCTCTTAACACTGTTTTCATTGTGTCAAACAAATTTGGATGTGTTGTGTGGTCATTTACATTCAATTTTAAGAAGTCTTTAATTTCTCTCTTATTTCTTTTGGACCCATTGATGATTCAGGTGAGCATTGTTTAATTTCCATATGTTTGTGAGGTTTTTTTTTTTTGAATCAGTATAGGAATATCTTCTGTCTATGTGTTACTTTCATTGGTTAAATAAATAAGCTGCCTTGACCTTTTGTAGGCTAGCCCTTAGGTGGGTGGAGTAGACAGAAAAGAATTCTGGGAGAAAGAAGGCAGTGTGGCAGATGTAATGGCGTTCCTCTCTGAGACAGTCACTGGTTAGACTCATGCCAGTAAGCCACAAACAAGTGGCAATAGAGATTATTAGAAATGGGTTAGATCAATATGTGAGAGTTACCCAATAAGGGGCTGGAGATAGTGGGCCAGGCAGCAATTTAATTAATACAGATCTTCATGGGATTATTTCGGGCATAAGCCAGGAAGCTGGGACACAGCTCTCCCTGAGTCCCATACTCATGCCTGGCCCTGAAGAGATCTCTGGTTCCTGCCTACTCTCTTGGAGGTCCCAGCATCATAACAGGACTGGCAAAGGTTCTGGCTCAGGCATAGCTCCTGGGAGGTCCTAGTCACATGCCCAGACCCACAGGGGTCCTGGCTTGGGTCTACTCCCTCAAAGGTTCCAGATTCATGTCGGACCCTCAGTAGTCCCTGGCTCTGGCTCACTAACTTAGCAGTTTCTCCTATGTACCTGTTCTGGTGGAGTTTGCTATCTTTGGACCAGATCTTTGGCTCAGTCCTTAGTCTGCCAGTGTTCTGGGGCTGGATTGGCTCCAGGCTTCTGCTCCCATGGAGCTTGCTTCCTCAAGCCCACTCCATCCAAGGCAGCTGGTTCAGTTCCACTCCTGTAGAATTTGTTGCCTCAATCCTGCTCTGTCCCAAGCTGGTGTTCTTTGCCTCAGGCCTTCTTTGAAATAAGTTACCAGCTTTGACCTTTTTTTGGGAAATCCCAATGTGGATCCACTCCTACAGAAGTCCCTGGCTTGGAGTTTGTCCTCCTAAGGTTTCTGGCTCTGGTCTACTGCCTCAGAGTTTCCAGGCTTGGTTGTGCCCAGAACTGCAGAGGACCTGGCTCAGGCTTACTCCCTCAGAGGTCCCAGACTCACAGTCAGACCTACAGAGGTTCCAGGCTCCTGCCTATTCCCTTTGTTGTTTCAGACCAATGCCTGGACCCACAGAGGTTCTGGCTCATGCCTAGTTCATGAAAAGTCCTAGACTCACAACAAGATGCACAGGGTCCTGGCTTAGGTCTACTCCCTTGAAGGTCCCAGATTCACATCCAGACCCTCAGTGGCCTCTGGCTCTGGCACTCTTGCTCAGCAGTTTCTCCCTTGTGCATGTTTTGGTGGAGTTGGTTGTCTCTGGACCAGGTCGCTGGCCCTTTTATATTTTCTTAATTGAGGGTGGGAGTGCCAAGACCAGGTGGGAAGGCCTATTTGAGATGATTACAAGACAACTTCCTTGAACTTAAAAGAATTCTTTGAGTTTGTAAAAAACATAAGTATTTGACACATTATGCTTTTAGTGTTTATAATTTGTATTAAAATTTACACTGTATAAATGGCAGTATATTCATACCAGAAATGACTGTGACTTATGAAAATCACAAGAAAAAGTACCTCTGTGGTCTTGCCTTTGTAGGAACATGATTGGTTGATTAATGTTGTCTGGTTTGATCCCTTTTCTCTCTGTTTGTAAGAACACTGAGCCTCTGGGTGTTTGTTCCTTGTGAGCATGATGACAGAGACTTCTGGATATCAGATTGTCTTGGGTGCTGTGTCTGCTGGTTATGTGCATGTTTTCGGCTGACTTAGTAATGGCCATGTCTCTCTGACTGTCAACTTTCTGCAGCTTTCTCTCCCTTGCAGATCTTGGTACTTGTCCCCACTCTGACAACCAACCATTGTATACCTGGATGGGCGTGGTTTGTCATGAGCAGTATTTGGCCCCTCTATGCTTAACTGAAGCTAAGAACTGAAGTGATATCAGAATGAAGTGTCTTTATTCTTTTTTTTTCCCATGGGCTGATAGCTTGTGTTTAATTTTATGTAAGGAATCTAATTTAATTCTACTTAATTCTACAATCATCTTTCTATGCTCCCAGGGGGTAATGCCTCCTACTTAATTTTATTTAATTTCTTTTTTTTTCTTTCTTTTTGTCATCTTTTTTTCTTTTTTTTAAATCTATTCATTTATCAAGGATTTCTGCCTCCTCCCCACCACTGCTCCCCATTTCCCTCCCAATGAGGACTACTGAGAACTCAAGAACAATGGCAATGGGTTTTTGATCCTGCTGCACTTACTGGATTTGTGGGAGCCTAGGCAGTTTGGATGTTCACCTTGCTAGACCTGGATGGAGGTGGGCGGTCCTTGGACTTCCCACAGGTCGGGGAATCCTGATTGCTCTTCAAGCTGATGAGGGAGGGGGACTTGATTGGGGGAAGTGTCTTTATTCTTAATGTCCAGATGAACCTGCCCCTGCCCCTTGACAGACTTTTGCATCAAGCATGCCTTCAGGGCAGGTAGTATCCTGTCTCTTTTTAAATTGAAACTCTGCCTACTTCCTTCTCTTTCCCCTATATCTTTTCATCTCTCTCTCTCTCTCTCTCTCTCTCTCTCTCTCTCTCTCCATTTCTTTTTGTTCTTTCCTCACGCATTCCCTTTTAAGTCAATAAAACAATTCACTTAAGTTTTGCCTGCATGACATACTTGTCTCTTGTCCACTGTGAGGCCTCTGGCTTTCACTTGTCAAGGTTTCTTGTGTGCAGAATCACCATGGGCTACAGTTTGGATCCACCCATTGCAAATGTCTCTCTCGTGTAGAAATTTTTAGTTTCAAATTAAGGTATTTTTTGAATATCAGAAGGGGCATTGGAATTCGTACTTTTAAAATGGGATAAGATTGTCTATGAATATGTTGACATTTGAAGTAAGACTAAATATATTTTGCATTATTGCATCGCCACAGATATATGGAGAACATGGAGTAAAATTAGTAACTTGAATAAGAATGTCCTATATAGGCTCTTGCACTTGAATTCTTAGTAAAAATTTGAATAAACTGGGAAAGATTAGGCAGTATAGTCTTGTTGGAGTTATTTCCAGTTAGATTTCTGTGCTTTGTGCCTGTGAATAAATATGTATGCTCTCAGTTACTATACTAGCTCCATTCCTGCATATCTGTTCCCATGTTCTCTGTCATAATGATAATGGACTTTAACCAACCCATTGAACCTACAAGCTCCAAACAAACTTGTTTATGTAAATGTTGCCTTGGTCATGAATCAGTGATAGAAAAGTCATTGTACAATAGCCAATTTAGATGCTGTTCCATGGAGAAGATTAGGTTTACTATTCTAAGTGTTTGCCAGTTACCTAAATTTCTTTGTCTTGGATGGAGGCCTACTAAGCATTCTTGATTCCACGTTAGAACATCTACTAGTGCCTTCCTTGTTCAGATCATGCTTAGGCAGCCATGTTGGTGAGATGTCAGGGGCATTTCTAGGAGTCACATTCTCATAACAAACTCCCTGTACCACTGTCTCTTGAAGTCATTTTGCCCCATCTTCTGGAAGGAATCTTGGATATAGTTGTTATATTGTAGATATATAAGTTGGGTCTAGATTCTACAACTTTGTATATTGTTTGATTTTGTTTTTAGTAATATTTCTACTGTTCTTTATTGTTTCCCTTCTGACCAGAGGTAGAAAGCAAATACCTATTGAAAGAGATACCATGCCTACTCACATAGAGTCCAGAGGGTCTGTCTTGGTATGGAAAGTTCTTCTGTCTGTGTGTTGCTATATTGGTAAATTAATAAGTCTGTTTTACCCAGTGGCTTAGCAGACTAGAGCTATGTGGAAAAACAAAACTGAATTCTGGGAGAAAGAAGGAAGTGTCAAGAGGTGCTGTATAGCCACAAAAGAGGAAAGACCAAAGCTGCCAGCTGGAAACTTTCCAGTAGGCCATGAACCTCGTGATAAAATTTAAAATAACAGAAATGCATTAATTTTAGATGTAAGAGCTAGCTAGCAATATGCTTAAGCCATTGGCCAAGCAGTGATTTAAATAATATAGTTTCTGAGTGATTATTTCAGGGCTGACCAGCTGGGTATGAACAAGTGGCCTTCATACAACAGTGGCCTGGATCTGACATAAAATCTTCTCACTAAGCAATAGATTTCATAATAAGGCATATGGTGTCATTCAGGCTGGAAAAGAAGGAAACAAACAAATATTCTGTTCTATGAATCACAACAAACAGCATGATCCAAATAACCCTAAATGTTTAGTAGTGGCACAAATTCTTTGGCATAAACAGATTTCATGTTAAAATTAAGGCCTCATCAGCCATATGGAAGTCATGCCTTGTGAAAACATAACCAAGTCATATATATAATCCACTTATATTTTTACAGTTTTTGTTTAAGTGGACTATTACAAAATTTTTAATGGGAATGAGATACTGTCTTGTGTTTCAAAGGTTTCTGATGATATATGTGACTCCATTTCCTCTATCATGTTTCAGACATTTCTGAAGATATGTGTGACTCTACCTCCTCTATCATCATTTCTATCTGTAACTCTATCAATATACCTGCATCTCTATCTACTACTCTTTTCCATCTTAAGTATTTTTTGTATGTATTGTCATACTTAAACAGACATACACTTCCAATGTAAACTGTATTTTGTATTTGTAATTGATTAATTTATTTCTTGGAATACAGTACAAAGTAAAATAAATACTATCATATGATGTTAAGCAGTTGAAAAAAAACTGTAGCTCATATCAACAAAATAATCATAATTTGAAATAATAGATGTTGTATTTCATACTCTTTCTCAAATAGTACAGTTTTCTTATGCATAAAATTTTATTTCAAATTAATTATAACATACATATATGGAAATACAGTGCTCTAATTTTACCTTGCTTTTAAAGTGGTGCCATGGTTTATTTTCTTAAGGTACTTACTACATTCTCAACTTTTCATATTATGTAGAGTCCATGAATTTAGTGACAGTCTTTCTGCAATTCAAAATGAAACATAACTATGATTTTATTCAATAAAATATTAATGGATTTTTATGGTTCCCTTTTATTGGTATATCTAAAAATAAATGTTAAATTAAAGAAAAACATTAATATTGTCTTGTCAAGATATTTCTAAAGTATTTTGAAATTTAAAAAGTAAATTCTAGATAAACTTTAATATTCATTCTGAAATGAAAGTCCTTCCAGCAAATATTAGATGATATTTAATATTTAATAAGCAAAGTACATTCAAATTATATTATTTCATCAAAAAATTCACATGAATGACATTTAAGATTATTAGCTTCTTTTTGCTATAAATATATAAAGTTATCTTATGAATTGTGTCTTTCTAGTATTTAGATAAGGTAAAGGAATAACCATTTCTGTAAATGTAAAATTTAATTATTTTTCATAAAATTACAAATATTAGAATTTCTTCATTAAAATTACTTGGATGACACAAAATAATAAATATAAACAAAGAGAACATTATTCTTTTAAATATTCTCATTTGATAAAACTAAATTTCTATTTACTAAAAAAATCTGTATCATGGACAGTGTTAAATATTACATGCTGACAAACAGCTAAATGGTTTTAGATCATTATTATCTAATTATCTTATTTATCAGTGTTGAATTAAATCATTGGCCCAGAATTGCTATTTCTTTTCCAAGATTTCTATTCTGTGTTCCCCTCAAACTATTTCTTTAAAAATTGCTTTCAATGTTGAGCGATGAATGCTACTGTCATATGTACCTCACAGGGTCACACTTCCAGAAAAAAAAAAGGCAAATGGTGTTAATTAAGATTCTCTAAACATAATTCTTAAAAATATAATACTCTTATTAGGAAATACCAATTTTTCCTATGGAAAATTTAATATCAGTTTTAGTACAGGATGTGTTACTACTTTCTATTAGTAAAATCATTTATTCTTACCTTACTAATCAGTCACATCTTGCTAATTATATTAGTCATTTTTTTTATTTCTGTGACTCTCCCCCCATGAACTCTTCTTTGTAACTATTCTTTTTCTAAAATATACATTATTTAAATAAAATATTAACTTATCTGGATGAAGAGAGGAAAGATAGACTATAGAAAACATTGGATCACTTGCTATATTTGTAGGTTACTTGTCATATTATTTATCTGATTAAACACAAACTTGAAAACATGTCTTGGAAAAAGAGAAAGCTCAAGAAAGGAAACATCAATTTGACAAAGATAAGACCTCAAGGAATATCCTAAGAAGTATAGTGAATTTCCCAAGGTAAACACAACTTCTTAACTACTTAAAAAAGTAGTCTTAATGATAATATTATGTGATTTTTAATAAAGGTAATAAATCAAATAGAAGTTTTAAATCTTCTCTGTGATATTCAGCAGCTGTTCTATAGGCATTCTGTGTGTGATGCCTGAAAATATGGACTGAGTGCAATAATAATCTATCTGTGAGTACAACAATTTTCAGGAGTAGAAAATTGAGTAAAAATTTCAGCAATCAACTTAAAGGAAGGAAGGAAGGAAGGAAGGAAGGAAGGAAGGAAGGAAGGAAGGAAGGAAGGACAGAAGGAAGGAAAAAGATTCATTGGTTTGGAGACCATAATTGTTTTGAAGGGACTGAAGAAGAGAAGACATAGTGGCTAGTGTCCTGAGACTTGCTCAGCATATTTCCATTGTTTGACTCCAAGCACTTAAGTCAGAATAAAAGAAGGTTTACAACCACCTATGATCCAGCTACAGGATATGTGACAGCATCTTATTATCTCAGTGGGCACCTATATTATATACACATACTTGCTCACAGAGAAACATATATGTGTGTGTGTTTGTGTCTGCATGTGTATGCATATACATATATATATACTATGTATATATAATTAAACTAAATAAAATAAATAGAAAAAATGAGTGTGATAATTTTAGTGTTCTTTATTTGAAATAAGATTCAAATCATGTTAGTTTGAAAAAAGCATGTTATAAAATGATATGTTTTTATCTGTCACTTTTAGTTTCTGTTTTAGTCATGCAAAGTATTCAAAGTATAGAAACCTGAAGTCACAGATTATCTTTTACACATCTTACCATAGCAAAATATTCAATTGAGATACAACATCCTCTTTTAATCTCTTGGTCAATGTATTTTCCTTTACCTTTAATATCAGCAGAGATACCATTTCATCTCAACAAATGTAAAAGGAATATGAGCCAAGACAATATAAGGTCTGTCCTACTATGTGGCATCTAAAATGAGCTATGGCTTTTTTGTTCCTAGTTTTCCCTTTATTATTGGATTGTCACTTTTTCTAACTCTACATCATATGGCAAGGAAATATTTACCACATAGTATATAACATGTATAGGTATTAATCCAACTAGCTTCTCACATTAACTTCAAAACACATGTATGAGCAGTTTTTCAGATAATCCTAGTCAAAAAAACTCATCCTTAGCAACATTATACTTTATGCTGGGTAGGACACAGTCAATATACTCCATGTAAGTTCTTTATATAGTGTGGACAAGTTGTAAAAATGTTTTTGAATTCACTAAATTCTAGAATTACTTGTTAACATAGTCATTGTAGTACTTGGAATAGCTAGTAATTTGGAGATATAGCCTTTAGTAAGTCTTCTTACAAAGATACCCAATGAAACTGCATATGTGTACAAATTAACTTTAGGTTTCTCTTTAAACTTCATAAATTGAGCTGGAGAGTGGTTGCAAATGCTTTTCATCCTATCGCATGGGAGGCAAAAGAAGGAGGATCTCTTTTTTTTTCAACCCCAAAGGGGCAGGAAGAAACTTTAATTAGGAGAAGGGAGGATTCATCAGAATCAGAGACAGCGAGGATCTCTTAATTCAAGACCAACATTGTCTACAGCGCTACCTTTAGGAAAATCAGGGCAAACCAGCCAACGCTGTCTTTTAAATAAAAAAAAAATAAATAAAAGAAAAGAAAAAAAAAAGATGTCATATCTCCAAATAAGCTATGTTGAGTAATTCTACATATGAATTTAGGGAAGGTGAATTTCACCATATAACTAACTATGGAACTGTATTACTCCATGTATGTTGCCTAACACAGAGACATTCATATTATTATTATAAATGTCAAAATTTATGTAGTTATATTAATGGTGTATAATTGTTATTGTATCTTAGTTGACATAATTTGTTTCTTTCTGCCAGCATAAGAACTATGACCAGTAGCAAATCATGACATGAAGGGTTTTTTAATCTTACAGGTTATAGTCCATTATCCTTTAAAGCCAGGCAAGTATGTCAAAGCAGAAAACTGGAGCCAGAGGCAATAGCAGAGACTGTGGTTGAATTATTCTTACCAGCTCATTCCCAGTGGCTTGCTAAGGCTGCTTTTATTTGCATGTGAGGATCACCTGTTTTTAAATATTATTTTATTTGTGCAAAGATGTGTTGTAACTGTTTATACTGAATTTGTTTATTAATATAAGGATATGTATTCAATCATGTGAAGATGTGTTGCATTTTTTTCACCTTAGTTTTTTCACCTTAGTTTTCTAAGGCATATGAGTGGTCTATTAAAGAGCTGAATGGCCAAGATCTAAGCAGGAGAACGGATATATTGAGGTGGCAGACAGAATAAATAGGAAGAGAAATCTAGACTCATAAAAGAATGTGAAAAGAAAGAAGAGAATTAGAAGAGAGTAACACACCCAGGATCAGCCATGCAGCTGCAAGACAGCCAGGCACAAGAAGTACTGAAAGTGAGATATAAAGAATGAAAGAAAGGTAAAAATTCCTGAGGCAAAGGTTAAGTAAAGAAAACAGGTTAATTTAAGTTAAAAGAACTAGCCAGAAACAAGCCTAAACTAAGCTGAGCATCTAAAACTAAGAAATATCCACATCACAATTTCAGAGTTGGTTGATGGCCCTAGAAAAGAAATCCTGGTACAACCACCCACCTCAATGTGGCATTTACCACACAGTACTGGACCCTGCCATGTCAATCATTAATTAAGAGCCCCCACAGAATTGTCTGTAGGCCAATCTTTTTTTTTTTTTCAAATGTAGAATTATTTATTTTCACTGTTGAGTACCCAAAGTGTAAGTATGATACAGGTACTTAGCCAGTAACAAGGAAATGAGGGCCATCAATTCTGTGAGATAACCAAGCAGATGCACAATCCAAAAACATTTGGAGAAGGCCCTGAGAAGAGTTGATTTTTTTCTTCAGTCAAGCAACCAAGAACAAAATATTAATGTGTTGTGGCATAGTATTTGAAAGATGAACATTACATACACATTGTCCTAGTTTCAAATTCTGATTTTACTTATTTTTTTATTAAATTTTAGATTTTTATCTTTTCTTTTGATAGCAATATGTAATAGAATACCTGGTGAAAGCCACCTGAGCCACCCCTGATGTTAACATGATAAACACTCACCAACACTCCATAGTGCAGTATGTGTTCTATGGTTTTAGACACAGGTTTTTGGGTACAGATCAATTGTGGGGTAAAACTCTAATCCTTTCTTCACTTGAACATCTCCCAGCATCCTTTGCTGTTTGTAGGATTCACTCTTCTTTTTTTTTATTGAGAAAAGGAAAAAAAGGTTTCTGCCTCCTCCCAGCCTCCCATTTCCCTCCCCCTCCTCCCCCCCTCTCCCCCTTCCCCCACTTCTCTCCCCCTCCCTCTCCAGGCCAAAGAGTAGTCAGGGTTCCCTGCCCTGTGGAAAGTCCAAGGTCCTCCCCCCTACGTCCATGTCTAGGAAGGCGAACATCCAAACTGGCTAGGCTCCCACAAAGCCAGAACATGAAGTAGGATCAAAACCC
>NW_004949153.1:2249547-2272399 GCF_000317375.1 Microtus ochrogaster | reverse complement strand
GTCATTTTTCCTACAAGTTTCTCTCTTTGCAAATGGTTTTTCCTTGCATGAATTTGACAGAAAAAAATAAAGTAACCAGCACATTAGTCCTCAAAAAATTAAAAATTTTTCTGTTTATTTGTATTTTTGAGACAAATTCTAACTCTGTAAACCAGGCTGATCTAAAACTCTCCATGTAGTACATGCTAGCTTAAAACTTACTGCAGTTCTCCTACCATAGACTCTCACAGGCTGAAGCAATGCATATGTTGTATACCATTCCTGGAATGGATTTATTTTTCTATGACTTTTATGCAATTACTTACTTATAGAAAAAAAACTGCTGCTAAATTACTAATTTTACCATAAAATTCACAAACTTTAAAATAAACTGCAATTAATACAAAATGAAATCATTAAATTTATAATTTAGTAAGTTCTAGTGTGTTTTTGTTTCACTTTAAACTTGTCACTTACATTGACTCATTTGATAAAAAAAATAATTTTTATTATCTCAAAGATCCTTTTTAGTGTTAACAAAATCTGTTTGATTTTCTGTTTATTCTATTTATGGTTAACAAATTTCACCCCAAACTCTTTTGTTTCCTACATAGAGATATTATTGCATCTCTACACCTATATTCTAACAGATTTTTTTCCTGAAGATAAGATATCTAATTCTTTTTTTTTGTTATATTTTAAATAAATCATTTTTGCCATAGCATGTATTCATTACTTTTCTCAATGCTGTGACAACAATACTGTCAATTTAATTTAATGAAATAATGTATTAAGTTGAATAGTCTACCATGACAGGAAATGTATGGCAGTAGGAGGTGATTATGGATGCAATCAGGAAGAAGAAACTATGAATTATTTTACTCAGTTTATTTTCTCATTTTTATTATTTTCAGGACTATATGTCATGTTATATAATTGCTCACAGCTAAGTTATGGCTTCACAACTTTGTTAAGAGA
Source organism: Microtus ochrogaster (assembly GCF_000317375.1). Taxonomy (NCBI): domain Eukaryota; kingdom Metazoa; phylum Chordata; class Mammalia; order Rodentia; family Cricetidae; genus Microtus; species Microtus ochrogaster. The sequence goes on along the minus strand of NW_004949153.1, from coordinate 2,271,442 downwards.
CTTAGGAAAACCCTAAGAAACACGTATAAATATTTGTCTCTAGTATATTATAGATCATGTCAAGCTGATAATCCATATTACCTGTCATATAATGTCTTATTCTTACTATCTATATGCTTTAGGCCATAAGAAATTCATTTCTATGGAATCTATATTCCAAAAGAGGAATTTCTTAATAGTTACCTTTTAAGAATAAGATAGCCCTGCTCCCATGCTGAGCAGATCCAGAGAGGTGAATGAGTGGCCGCACTGCCAGAAGGTCCTGGGGAACTGAGTGCAGGCCCCCTCCAATTCCCTAAGCATTTCTGGCCATCCAGCGTGGTGTGTTCCCTGATGCTGGCTTTCTTTACGACATTCCTCCCTGCCATCAAGAACTCTTTTTCATTTGCCAGGTCCTTGGATCCCCCAACTCAGCCTGCTTTGGGGCTGATGAATCCTGGAAGCCAGCGGGGAGTGTTGCTGCCACTAGGGCTTCTTTGTACTGTCCCACCCTGCCTCCTAAGCCCTCCTTTTTTTCTGAGAGGTCCTTAAAGCCCAGCAAGAGACCCTGCTACCATGATGATCAGATCCAGAGTGATGAGTGAGTGGTCTTACTGCAAGATGGTCCCTGGGAACTGAGACATGGCCCCCTCTAATTCCCTAAGCATTTCTGGCCATCCAATAAGGTGATCTTGGCTGCTGGCTTTCTTTACCACTTTCCACGTGCCCCCCCCCCCAAGGCGGCCTTTTCATATACAGGGTCTATGGATCCTCCAGCACAGCCTGTTTCAGAACAAAGGGGATCTGAGAGCCTGCACCAGTGTTGAGTAAACCTAAGAGAGGGCAGTGCAAGAAAAACTCACAAGTACACGTTCAGCCACAGCAAAGATTAGACCAAGACACTAAGACTCTGCTGGCCCCATTTGAAGAAAGAGATGGGCAGGCGCCAATGCAAGAATTCTTCCAACATCATGAAAAACAACATGATAAAACCAGAATCTAGTGAACACACAACAAGAAAATTTGAACATCCTAACACAGAAGAAGTAGAAGAATTACTTTAAACATAACCTTATGAAAATGATGGAGACCCTTAAACAGGAAGAGAAAAACTCCCTTAAAGAAATGGAAGGGAAGACAAACAAAAATTAGAAGAAATTAATGAATCCCTCCAAGATACCTAAGAAAACAAAATAATGACAAAAAAAGCAAACAAACAGGTAAACTAAACATTTCAAGATTTGAACACTGAAATGGAGGTAATAAAGAAAACACAAAACAAGAGATGGCTATATATGGAAAATCTGGGTAAACGAACAGGAGCTACAGAGACAAGTATAATCAATAGAATACAAGAGATAGAAGAAAAAATCTCAGGTGCTGAGGATACAATAGAGGAAATAGCCTCATTGATAAAGAAAACAACCAATCCAACAAATTCTTAATACAAAACACCCAGAAAATCCAAGAAACCATGAAAAGACCAAACCTAAGAATAATAGGGTTAGAAGAAGGAAACGAATTCCAGCTCAAAGGACCAGAAAATATATTCAACAAAATTATAGAAGAAAACTTTCACAACCTAAAAAAGGATAACCTGATAGAAAATACAAGAAGCTTACAGAACACCAAATAGACTGGATCATATAAAAACATTCCTGTGCCATATAATAATCAAAACACAAAACATGCAGAATAAAGAAAGAATATTAAGAGCTGCAAAGGAAAAAGGTCAAGTAACATATAAAGGTAAACCTATCAGACTTACACCTGACTTCTCAATGGAAACCATGAAAGCCAGGTCTCAGATAAATGTGCTGCAGACACTAAGAGACCATGGATGCAAAAGCAGACTATTATACCCATCAAAGTATTCTTTCACCATCAATGGAGAAAACAAGATATTTCATGACAAAAACAGATTTAAACAATATGTAACCTTAAACTCAGCCTCACAGAAAGTACTAGAAAAAAAGCCTCAACCCAAGGAATCCAACAACACCCACAAGAGCACAGTCATCTGAAATCCTTCCACAAACACCATTTAAAGAAGGGAAAACACAGAAACACTACGACAAAAGAAATAATCAGAGTTAACAACCACTGGTCATTAATATCACTTAATATTAATGGACTCAATTCACCTATAAAAAAGGCACAGGTTAAGAGAATGGATATGAAAACAGGATAGAGCTTTCTGCTGTTTACAGGAAACACAACTTAACCTCAAAGACAGACACTACCTCAGAGTAAAGGGTTGGGAAATGTTTTCCAAGTAAATGGATGTAAGAAACAAGCAGGTGTGGCTATCTTAATATCTAACAAAATTTATTTCAAACTAAAGTCAATCAGAAGAAATGGAGGACACTCTATACTCATAACAAGAACAATTCCTAAAGAAGAAGTCTCAATTCCTGAACATCTATGCCCCTAATATAATAGTACCCACATATGTAAAAGAAATATTACTAGAACTCAAATCATGCATCAAACCCCACACACTAATAGGAGATTTCAACACTCCTGTCTCACCAATGGACAGGTCAACCAGACAGACACTTAACAGAGAAATAAGGGATATAACAGATATAATGAAGCAAATGGACTTAACAGACATCTATAGAACATTCCACCCAAACAGGAAAGACTATACCTTCTTCTTAGCAACTCATAAATCCTTTTTGAAAATTGATCACATATTCTGTAACAAAGCAAACATCCACAGATACAAAAAAGGTAGAGTAACCACCTGTGACTTATCAGATCACCATGGAGTAAAGTTAGAATTTAACAACAATTACACCCTCAGGAAGCCTACAAAATCATGGAAAGTGTACAGTCAACTACTGAACCACACCTGGACAAGCAAAAAATAAAAGAAAAAAATTCAAGTCTTCCTTGAATTCAATGAAAATGAAGACACAACATACCCAAACCTATGGGACACTGTGAAAGCAGTGCTAAGAGGAAATTTCATAGCACTAAGTGCCCACATAAAGAAAATGGATAAACAAATTAAAGTCTTCCTTAAATTCAGTGAAAATGACAATACAACATACCCAAAAACATGGGACATTATGAAAGCAGTATTAAGAGGAAAGTTCATAGCACTAAGTGTCCACATAAAGACAATAGAGAAAGCTCACATTAGAGACTTCACAGCACAGCTGAAAGCTCTAGAATAATAGGAAGCAGACTCACCAAGGCGGAGTGGAAGCCTGGAAATAAACTGAGGGCTGAAATCAACAAAATAGAAACACTGAAAACAATACAAAGAATCAATGAAACAAAGAGCTGGTTCTTTACGAAAATCAACAAGATTGACAAACCACTATTCAAACTAACCAAAAGGAAGAGAGAGAATGCTCAAATTAACAAGATTAGAAATGAAAAGGGGGACATAACAACAGACACTGAGGAAATTCAGAGCATCATTAGGTTTTACTACCAAAGCCTGTATGCTGCAAAATGGAAAATGAAAAAGAAATGGACATTTTTTAAGATAAATATCATATACCAAAATTAAATCAAGACCAGTTGAACAATTTAAATAGACCTATAAGTCACAAGGAAATAGAAGCTTCCAACCAAAAAAATCCCAGGACCAGATGGTTTTAGTGCAGAATTCTACCAGAACTTTTAAGAAGAGCTAATACCTATACTGCTTCATTGTTTCACATAATAGGAACAGAAGAGTCATTGCCAAGCTCTTTTTATGAAGCTACTGTTACCCTGATAACAAAACCACACAAAGACTCTACCAAGAAAGATAATTACAGACCAATCTTACTCATGAACATTGATGCAAAAATTCTCAATAAAATACTAGCAAACCAAATTCAAAAACAGTTCAAGAATATCATCCATTGTGATCAAGTATACTTCATCCTAGAGATTCAGGACTGGTTCAACATACAAAAATCTACTAATGTAATTCATCATATAAATAAACTGAAACAAATAAAAAGATATGATCATTTCATTGGATGCTGAAAAGGCATTTGACAAAATTCAACTCCCCTTTATGATAAAGGTCTTGGAGAGATTAGGGATACAAGGATCATATCTAACTATAATAAAAGCAATATACTGCAAGCCAACAGCCCACATCAAATTAAATGGAGAGAAACTCAAAGTGATTTCACCAAACTCAGGAATAATACAAGTCTGTCCACTCTCCATATCTCTTCAATATAGTGCTTGAAGTTCTAGCAATAGTGAGGGGTTTCATATTGGAAAGGAAGATGTCAAACTTTCATTATTTGCAGATGATATGGTAGTATATATAAGTCACTCCAAAAATTTTACCAGAGAACTTCTACAGCTAATAAATACCTTCAGTGATGTGGCACCAGTAGCCCTCCTATACACAAAAGATAGAGAAGCTGAGGAGGAAAGCAGAGAAACATCACCTTTCATGATAGCCACAAATAGCATAAAGTATCTTGGGGTAACACTAACCAAGGAAGTGAAATATCTTTTTGACAAGAACTTTAGGGCTTTGAAGAAAAAAGATGAAGAAGATACCAGAAAACGAAAAGATCTCCCATGCTCTTGCACTGGTAAGATAAACATTGTAAAATGGCAATTCTACAAGAGGTAATCTATAGATTCACTGCAATCCCCATCAAAATACCAAGACAATTCTTCACAGACTTTTAGAGAACAATAATCAACTTTATATGGAAAAAACTCAGGATATCCAAAACAATCATATACAGTAAAGGAACTTCTAGAGGCATTATCATCCCTGACTTCAAACTCTATTACAGAGCTACAGTAATGAAAACAGATTAGTATTGGCATAAAAACAGATATGTTGACAAATGGAATAGAATTGAAGGCCTGGATATTAATCTACAAACTCATGAACACCTGAATTTTGACAAAGAGGCTAAAATTATACAGTGGAAGAAAGAAAGCATTATTAACAAATGGTGCTGGCATAACTGGATGTCAACCTGTAGAAGAATGAAAATAGATCCATATCCATCACCATGCACAAAACTCATGTCCAAGTGGATTAAAGACATCAATATAAATCTGACCACACTGAACCTGATAGAAAAGAAAGTGGGAAGTAGCCTGCAATACATGGACACAGGAGACCACTTCCTACAAATAACCCCAGTAGCACAGACAATAAGAGCAACAATGAATAAATGGGACCTCCTTAAACTGAGAAGCTTCTGCAAAGCAAAGGACGCTGTCATTAAGACAAATAGGCAACCTACTTAATGGGAGAAGATCTTCACCAACCCCACATCAGACAACAGTCTGATCTCAAAAATATATAAAGAATTTAAGAAATTATACACTAAAATTCTAATTAACCCAATTAAAAATGGTGTACTGAACTAAACAGAGAATTTCCAACTGAAGAATTTCAAATGGCCAAAAGATACTTAAGGACATGTTCAACTCCCTTAGCTATCAGGGAAATGAAAATCCAAACAACTTTGAGATACCATCTTATACCTGTCAGAATGGCTAAAATAAAAAACACTAATGAGTAGGGAAGATGATACCTTAATTAAGGGAGGCTTTGTGAGGTTTGCAAGAGGCTTTACTCTAGAGGGGTTCCCAGACATCCACGGGGATTTCCCCTGCTAGCACCCTGGGCAGTGGAGGAGAGGGTGTCTGAACTGTCCGTGTCCTGTTGAAAGAATGATGACTATCATGAATATCAATATAGAACCTTCATCCGGGACAGATGTAGATAGAGACAGACACACACATCAGAGCCCTGGATTGAGCTCCCAAAGTCCAGTTGAAGAGCTGAAGGAGGGAGAATATGAGCAAGGAAGTCATTGGTCCAACCACCAAGACAGTGTACCTGAACTAATGGGAGCTCACCAAATCCAGCTTGAATGGGACTGAACAAGCACGGGATCAAACTGGACCCTATGAATGTGGCTGGTAATTGAGGCAAACTGAGAAGCCAATGATAATAGCACTGAGATTTGTCTCTACTTCATGTACTGGCGTTTTGTGATCCTATTCTATTTGGATGCATAGCTTCCTATGTCTGAATGGAGGGGGGGAAGCCCTTGGACTTCCCAACAGGGCAAGGTACCCTGCCCTCTCTTAGGACTGGTGGGGGAAGGGGATGAATGGGGGAGTGGTAGGGAAGTGGAAGGAGGTGAGGAAGCGAAAATTTGAATGGTATTATTTATAAAGGAATTAAAATTATTAGAAAAAATAAAATTTGTATAGACAAAAAAGAGTATGATTATGCCTGTAAATTTGATGAAATGAGTATATTTTGTTTTTTCTCTCATGAAAGTGAAAGAAAGTTCAAGACAAGTCTGAGTATTATAGAAGTGCAGAGAACATCTGAAATGAACAGCATATCTTTTAACTGGATAGAGCACCCTCTTTTTTATGATTTTGAGTTCTGTGATTCCAGTTACTGGCAATTACAGTATAAAAATATTACTTAAATTCTACGATTTTTTTAATTTGTGTGATGTTACATAGCATAATGAAATCTTGTACTTTCCAGGTGCATACCATTTCTAATGAGAATCATGTCTTTCAATAATGCATTTATTCTCCATCAGTATTTTGTTATATATGTTCAAGTAACTCTATTTTACAAAGTGATAACACCAAAACAAAGAGTAGTGGTTTGTCATTTTTATAATAGTAAATTAATATTTTAATTTAATGCTGTCATGAATGCCAATTTCCTGTTTTCCTGCTCTATATACTTTATAATATGAATGTGTATATCTATCTATCTGTCTGTCTCGATAGATAGATAGATAGATAGATAGATAGATAGATAGACCGACCCTGTCTCGATAGATAGATAGATAGATAGATAGATAGATAGATAGATAGATAGATAGATAGGTAGGTAGATAGATAGATAGATAGATAGATAGATAGATAGATAGATAGATAGATAGATAGATAGATGATAGGAAGATATTACATATGTAGTTTACTAACATGTATGGTATCATTTAGTCTTGCATAATATCTCATTGGATATGTGTAGCTTTAAATTACACATTTATTTAGAATGAAAATGTTACACATTCAATACTTTTGCAGTGTTTCCATATAGGAATAATTTTACTTAGATTTTTTTTCCACAGGTGATATATAACCTATAAAGAGATAATGTACTTTTGTAAGTAAAGACCACATTTTGGTTTCCTGGCCACCCAGAACTGAAAATCACACAGAAACAGTATTACCCACAACAATGTCTGGTCTACTAGCCCAGGATCCTTATTATCTAACTCTTACATCTTATATTAACCCATATCTATTATTTTATATTTTACCAATCGGCTCAAGGTTTGTCGCATCTTGCTTCTTGGGTGGTTACATGGCATTTTCCTGACTCTATCTTCTTTCCTCCTTTATCTCTAATTGGATTTCCTGCCTTGCTGTATTCTGCCCTGCTATTGGCCAAAGCCATTTCTTTATTAGCCAATGGTTAAAAAAAATTCACAGAAAACAGAGGAAGATCTTACATCAATAACCTATAGATTTATAACCTTTAGAAATTTTTACAATGGGAATAATATTATGATACTTTTATGTGTTTCTTCATTTACAATTTATGAAGGATTGGTAAATAATTTTTTTGTATTAGGTATAATCAGTCATCAAGTAGCATTAAAATTGAAATTAGATAGTACATATGCATTTGACATGCCTCAAACCTGAAATTCAGTAATGTCTATGTAAAATGACCCAAAGTTTACAGATGCAGAGATGTGTCATAATTTTCATCATCTAATAGCTGAGGAATTTCTATATGATACCTGCAATTGGAAAGGAATAGTCTTGTGAACTCATTGCACAACATAAGAACTACTAAATTTTTGGGGGATTCTTGATGTAATCATAAATTATGGTTTATAAATTATATGGTTATAGGTAATACATACAGAAAAACATCTAATAAAAAATAGCAGGAATATGTTTAAGGTAGAAAATTTTAGGGCTCTGAATTGAAAGTTCTCAATTTCATTTTGTTTTTGTGGTAAGTGTGAAGGATAAGGTTTATTAAAAATCAGAGGCTGGAGAACACAAATTATTCATCAGTATCAATAATATTCTATGTGACATGGATATATAACAGGAATATGGAACTCTTTAAATTCCTTCTGGAATTCAAAATTATTTATAAATTCTTAGAAACCTATTGTGTATATATGGTTGATAGTTTGAATAAGGCTAAAATATTCCAAGATGTCTTGACATGTAGATTTTTTTTGATAGTTATTTCAAGTACATAAAATGGTTGATGACCTAAACAAGATCCATTGTTTTCTCACAATACTTAATATTTTTAAGATATTAAGATGCCAAAGTAAAAGTAGATAATTTCTTACATTTTTCAGAGCTACAGTAAAGGTTTGACATAATTCTATCCAGTGAGATACCTATGTAGGCAGAAATCCCTGGGGGAGATAACCCATTCTTAATGAAAGGCAATCTTGTAGCAAGAATCTCTTTATCTTTTCACCTTCTGCCCTTCTGACTATCTAACTGGTTTGGCAGCCAGCATGTTCTCTATGACCATGGATACTCTTGAACATGAAAGCATCCACATTTTAAGAACAGCAGAATTCAAAGTTGGGTAGATCCTGGCTCCCTGTTGCCAATAGTTAGGTTCATGTACAAACCTGATCTTCCTGCTACTGAGCTTCTTTTCATGCCTTAAAAATAAATCTTCTTTGCTTAGAAAAAAAATCTTTTAGGCTTGATATTATTGTATCTAAGCATACAAATTGTACTGTGACAAGAGGTGTCAAATAATCAAACTCAAGGAAGCTTTAATAAAAATTTGTTTTATGAACCATCAAGCTTAAGAAAATCCTATTAAGGGCTGCATGTTGGAAATTTCTGATGATGCTTGTTAAGTCTTAAGAGTGACACAGATATGTTTAAGGGAACTGTGGTTTAAAATGGGGAAAGAGCACATTCAACCATTGTTTACATATATGAGAGAATCACTGAAGTCCTATGCATTGAAATTTCAATTTAGTTTATTTGATGCAATAGGAGAAACAGATACTGAACAGTCAACAAGGAATAATAATATAAAAAAGAGCAACAAATTATTGGTGATACATTTAAACTTGAATACTGATCATTGGATAGAATTCCTGTAAAGTACAACAAAGCAGTAAATAGATAAAAGTGATTTAATGTTGCAGTATCAAAGCCCTAACACAATTAAAAATATTATAAACCCTTTGAAGGTTTTTTAACATTTTGTGCATAATTGCTCACATGGCTTTGCAGATATTTCATGGGAGCCTTTTTATTTATTTTATTGGTTTGATAAGACTTTTACAAGTTCTTGAATTAGCAAAGAGGAGAATGCTTTGTGAACAGAAAGTTATTCTTAATGTGATAAAATAGAGCACCGTTAGGAATGCATACTAAATTTTATATGTAACATGAAACATGAACAGAATATAACTGCAAGAGATAATTCACAATTTTTGCACTATAGCACCTATTATGAACCAATTATAGGTTAAGACATAGAAACATGTGCTGAAATTGCTGCACTGCTTATGTATGAGGAAATTTCCTATGTGGCAGTACATATTGGCAAACATATCATTGAAGTACATATTTGCTCATCTATGCAATAATATTTGACAAACATTTTAACTACATGAGTTTCTTCTTGATTTTCTTTTTTTTTTCATTTTTCCATACAGTTTATTATGGATAGGCACAGTTATATTGAATTTTCTATATACATTACATTTTCTATATGTAATTGAATTGAAATGTGATTTGAATTAAATATATTGGATAAACGTTGTGGTAAATTTTATCAATGGAGACCTTTTAAAGAAAGTTTTTATATTTTTAATTCTAGAATATTTTGCAATTGTTGGTTAATGTGATATCATTGAGCACGATCTATGAAATTTAAACTTCAGTAATAAAATGATGAATTATTTGGGTTAATCTTAACTATCTGATATGAAATGTGGGTAATAGTGTTAAATTAATGCTATGTCATTAAATTATTTAGGAAAAGTTTCACAGGAAAAAATGCCCCAAATAATGAACTCATTGAAATGAAACAGTCTGCATATTATGTGAATTAAAATGAAAATTTTCTACATTAATTGTTAAGTGAGCCTATAATTTAGGATGTCGTCACTTACTGCATAAGTCTTTTTAAAATGAGTGTGAAGTCCTGGATGATGGGGCAAGGAAGGTAAGTACATTCAGGACAGTAAAAATAATTTGGTTCTTACAACACTGGCAAATTATAAAGAGTACTATAATTTGAAGTAATTACACCATTTTTTTGGATTATGGTTTTATGAGAAATAAAATATATTTAAAAAAACAATAACACTTAGTAATTAATTTTATTCATTGAAAATTTTACAAGTTGAAAATTATATATGTAAGCAAAACTACCCCATCCTCAAAATTTCCATTTGAAGATTATCTTAAGTCTGTTTTTAAGAAGTCAAATGGGAATTTCAGATCTTTCAAATTTGCTTGCACCAATTTTTGTGATATTGATATACAATTGTAAGAAGAGCTATATTGAAGTTGCATTATGTGAATGAAAAAAAATATGGGAATTGTCATATATTTAATTATGTGTTTTGAAAATGAAAAGATTAAGTTATTCATTTGCTTTGCCTTATTGGTCAATGAAAAGGAAATACAGACTTGGGATTTAAAGATAATGTCCTTTTTTTTAGTTATAGGTATGTGATAGAATCTATCCTGGTGTATAACTCTGTAGGTTATAGGAGAAGTTCTATGGAGTGAGCCTAGCAGAGGAAAGGAGAACACAATCAAGAGCATGGTTGTCAAAGGTTACACACTACTACATCAAAGGAGATAGTTTTTAATTTAGCAGCAAGGAGTAACTTGAAAGGATTGGTGTCAATGAAAATTGTAAGGTCTCTCTCAAGAGGTTGGTGTCCTTTGTGTAAACCATAGGACATTTATCTGGTAGGACACTCGTTTGGGAAATTGCCTAGTAGATTTTTGAAAGAGTGTAGAGTCTGCAGGATGTTAAAGTTGTCTCTATGATATTTGCTGATTGATAAGGCACAGAGGGCCTGTCAAGCCTTTTGTGATCTTGATGTGAGAATAGAAAAGGCTATGGTCACTGTCATTAATATATAAAGAAGACCACAGAGTATATCTGAAGGACCTTGTTAAAGAAGAGCTGAAGAACGCTATTATTAACAAATCCTTAAAATAACTAACCATAAAGATAAAAATGAGAACTGAATATTTTACATTAATTATCTCTATTGCGCAGAAAATTCCATGAGCAAAATAGAGGACTGCTTATGTGTTGAAAAATATTTATAATGTTCATAACTAACACAAATTAATATAAAAATATTACAAGTAATTTACAGAAATCTATCGAGGGCAAAATTCAAGCACCAGAGAAATGGCCTATTGGATGAAAGTACTTCTTTGCAGAACAGATGAAATGAATTCAAACCCTTGAGCAGAGGAGACATCTGCCTCTGGAACGTTGTCTTCTGGCCTACATACATGCTCTGTGACACATGTTTGACCACATTCACATATAATAATAAGTTTAAAAAAATCATAATATCATTTATGTAAAAGAAAACCAGTTACCTGCATAAATGTTACAATATTCAAACAAATGCCAGTAGGTAAATAAACTTTTAAAAATGAAATTGCAAAATTTAAAATAAAACATATCAAAGTTTAGTAACTAGTTGAGTTAAAGTCAAGATCAGGTGTTAGGGAAAAATATTAAGAGAGAAATTTCATTGCTTAGTTGGCTTTAAGATAAATAACATGATTAACATGAAATCTAAAAATCAAAAAATACTCAAGTATTAAAGATAAAAACTAATGTGATGTTTAGATTAATCTTCAATGGAAAAATATCAAAATACAGAAAATAACTCTACCAATGTATAATAGAAATATTTAGTATTAACTCTTTCATTGATACATTCGCTAATATCTGCATTTAGAACAATATTTTGCCCACAATATTTTAAACGCATAAGATCACAATGTTGAATTTTAACTCAAGAACCATGAGAAAGATTATGTTGTAAGGGGAGATATTTACCATTCAAGTGGAATTACAATTTGTAATGGAGTTGAGAAACTAGTCCTTAGATTCATGTATATATATTGTCAATGCATGACAGTTTCACTATTTTTTTTGCTCAAAAATAAAACTGAAATTATACAGGAAATTGCTAACAGCAAATATTTTTATTATACCTAGGTATAGCTGTGTTGTATTTTGACATTTTGATCTATTTTGTATTTAGTATTTCAAGTTTAAGAGATAATGTTCAAAATATCTGTTAACAGAATTCAATGTTCATATAAACCATGAGTCTCAATTTACAAAATTGAGAGGGTGTATGTTATGTTAATCTTGGCAGTCAACTTGACTATATATGTAATTAACTAAAAATATAAAGATCTGGGCCTACCAGTAAAGGATTTTTAGTTAATTAAATCATTTGAAGTAGGAAGACCCACCTTGAATTCAGATGATTTGATGTACAAAAGAAGAGCTTTCATCATTTTATATCACTAAATCTGTGTCACATCTTCTAGTATTAATTGGTATAAAGGACGAGTAAGGAAGACACTTTTGCTCTTTACCTACTTTCCCTAAGTCTTGTTGAATTGGTATTAGAGACTATTTCTCCGAGATTCCAAGATATATTAAGGACCAACTGAGAAATCCAGCCACTAGGGCTGAGCAACTACTGCATTTTTGGATTTTTCTGTTAGGTTACAGCCATTGTAGGATGAGTTGGATGATAACTGTACTAGGTGGATTTATGTGTCAGCCATTATAATAAATCCCATATATACACACTTATATACTTATATGTGTGTGTCTTTGTATTTGGTATAAATGCATATATATTTATGTTTGTGTAGGTATAACATACACATGCATATGTGTGTGTGTGTGTATGTGTGTGTAAGTATATGTGTAGACAGAAGTTTCTGTCTAGCATATTTCCACAGACATTCAGTCCCAAATAGGCACATAGAGCCTTGTATTTTTAAGAAACAGTTTGACCTTTTGTTCAGGCTTATTATCAATGAGCTCATATGACATAAATTCACTCATAATTCCTACCTATTTTTACCCATGTGGCTTGGGACATTTTATCAGTAAGAAATTCTCATTTTGGTTTTTCTTCATCTGCCTTATAACTTACACTGTGTCTTTCCTCTCTCAGAATTCTCCTACTTTGTTTGCCCCTGCCTATACTTCCTGCCTGAATATTGGGAAATCAATGTTTTTATTAAACTAATATGAGTGACAAAACTTTACCATGTAAAAAAAAAAGCATTTTCTCATAGTGTTTTCTCTCTTTTTCTTCAAAGAACAACTCTGAATCTAATCATCCTTATTTAGCATTCTTCCTGACCATTACAAATAACAACCTTTCACCAACAGTCTAAACAAAGACAGACATCTATCATCCTTTATTTTTGATAATGTCAATGTAGTTTTAAGGTTACTAATTCCTGATATTTGGGGGAGCTAATAATCTTAGGGGAACACAAAGAAAATTTATGATTATGGTCAAGTCCTGATTTGAATATTGTGTGAGACTGGATTACCTAAACCAGTCACTTTGAAACTATTCTAAATGCAGAACTCAGGGGAAATTGCAACAGAGACACTCTGATACATTGGGTCATCTGTGCCATCTGCTCATATTAAAGATTTTTCATGGAGTCTTCCTCAAAGAATCCTGATTTCTGTTACCTCAGAATGAATCCACATCTTCTCATTTACTGTGGAAATAAAAGCAAAATCTCATGTCCAAATTGATATATCTTTGACATAAATTTTAATGTGAAGGCATTTTCAACATTTATAGCTTGGATTAATCCAGGAGCATGTATAATCAAATGTCTTTTAGCAGCTGCTGTTCCAATCCTTAGCAACCAAGCAATTCAAACACAACCCAATAAAATGCAGCATTGAGATTATCTATGTATTTTCCATCTTTACAGGGAAATTTTTGTTTACTCTTTCTTTTCTTTTATTTTTGGTTTTGTGAAATAGTTTTTCTGTATATCTATGGCTGTCCTGCATTTCACTCTTTAGACCAGAATGTCCCCAGACTCTGCTTGCCTCTGTCTCCCAAGTTTTTGCATTAAAAGTGTGTTACTCAAGTCACAGATTAACTATTTCTTTTTTAAGGACTTTCTCTATCCCTTTTCTTTTCTCTCCCAAGCTTATGTATAAGTTTAAATACACTGTAAAAAATAGATATTTTTTCAACCTTAATCTGTATTTACTGTATACATTTGTCCTTTTCTGAGTGCATGAGTCTTTTATATGCTCAGAAGAATGGCTAGGATTCAAGCAACAACTTGATCATCTGTTTCTGTCCCAATCCTTAGATTTCTGAGAATCTAGCTTCTTGGTGGAGGTACTAACAAGAACCATGTTGGGTACTACAACTGAGGAGTTTCAAGGTCCACGAATCCACCAAGAAACATACCACTAGCTTCTCATAAACAGCATTTAACAGTTTGGTGGTGGACTCTTGTTTTAAGGGAGTGGGCTGTGTCCCACCACCTGGCTAGTTTATCCCCCGAAATAACCACACAAAAATTGTATTGATTAAATTACTGCCTGGCCCATTAGCTCTAATTTCCCATTGTTCAACTGCTACATCATAATTCAACCCTTTTTCATTAATCTGTGCATTGCCACATGACTGTGGCTTACCAGCAAGATTGTAACCGGCGTCCATCCCAGGCAGGAGATCCATGGCATGTGCCACACTGCCCTTCTTCCCAGCATTCAATTAAGTCTACTCCACCTAAGTTCTGCTCTATCAAAGGGTCAAGGCAGTTTCTTTAATAACCAATGAAAGCAACACAAATACAGAAGGACCTTCCACAAGAGACTCTTTAAAGAGCTGCAAGGAATTTTTCCGATAAGCCTGATCAGGAAGCCATTCTTAAAGGAGCCACTCCTCTGCTTGCCTGTAGCAAAGAAAACCTACTCAAAACAGTGCTAATACAAAGAAGCTATGCTTGATTCTCTTCTTTTTTGTCTAGAAACCCTTCCCAAGCTCTCTCAGTTTTTACATGATTGAGTTGCTGAATGTTGGGCACCATTAAGTAAACAGAGAGCATACATTCATTTCCTGGCTGCCCAGATACAAATAATCACCCAGAAACCATAATAAACACAACAGTATTTTGCCAATGGTTCAGACATATTCCTCTTACATCTTAAATTAATCCATTTTTATTAATCTACGTATTGCCATGCGGCTGTGGCTTACCTGTAATGTTTTTGCATTTACTTTTAATGACTATGTGGTGTTTCCTTAACTCTGCCTATTTTCTTTCTCTCTAATTTTGTTTGGATTTCCTGCCTGGATGTACTCTGCAAAGCCTTTGGCAGAAACAGCTTTATTCATCAACAAATAAAAGGAACACATATACAGAAGGATGTATTATAAAATAAATGTATATATAGCTATACACACACACACATATATATGTGTGTAAATATATATATAAAATATATATATATAAATCCTTTCAATATGTTTTTTCTAAAAACTCTGATGCAAAATTGGTTTTGAACTCTCTATGTAGCCCATAGTGATTTTGAGCATCTTATCCTTAAACCTGTGCCTCCTGAGTAAGAGAAGTGCAGATACATTTTATTCACTGTTCAAATTTGAATTTTTAGTTTTAAATGCAACTTATATTAAGGCTATGATAAGATTAGATTGTCCAAAAAGCCAGATGACTCAGTAGTTTAGAGAAACTTACTGATTCTAGTTGAGAGATAATGGTCACTTTTGTTAACAAAGAACAGTGAAAGGTATAAGAATAAATTATATTTGATATATATTTTAAAGTTTGACACAATAGCTTTGCAAATGAAGTGAACTTTTATGACTAGGGAAAGAGATCTGACTATTTTTTCAAATGTCTTTGAATAAAGGTTTGAATGAAAGAGGATACAAGTTTACTCTGCTTAGAAATTCCATTTGGCAGAGAAAATTTGAGAGAAAATCTAAAGTTTTCTTTTAAATATGTTAAATGTGAATTTAATGACAAATATATACAACTGATGAATCAGGATATGCAATAGTAATCATTTTATGGATTCTAAGACAAATTTCTAGGCTGAAAGTATGAATTTGGAAGCCATGGCTCTAGAAAATTTTGTAGGTCTTGAAGTTAAATTACACCACTTTTATAACTATAGTTAAACTTATTATAGAACTTTTTTCTTAAGTATGTAAAAACTTTGGTAAGCAAAAAAAGGGAACATAAATACCAAACACAAGAAAAGATAAACAAGCATTAATTCAATTGCAGAAGGTTACAGAGAGTTTATAAAGATACTAGGACATTTTAATGAGCTCTTTAAAACCATGTAATTGTTATTCATTCAAGTTTAACTAATAAATTAAACTTTCAGTTTGTGAAATTATAAATTTATTTATAAGTCAAAGTTTTAAACATCAATACAAAATAACATGAAGATCACAGAAAATCTTTCAAACAATTATTCCATATTTGAACAATTATGATATGATTTTTAATGGTATCCTTAGAAAAGGATAATAAATAACCAGTTTTAACTATGTTAACCTTGCACAGAAGTAGAAATAAAATTGGAATCTGTCAGAGAGTAAAAGAAAAAAATAGATTGCAGAAATGTTTGTTAAAAGTACCCACTATTTTGTGACTATAAACTTTGTTAATTTGAACATAATGAGAAAAAGTTACTTCATAAAAAACTGAAAAAAAAGAATTTTAAAGGAAAATAACAGCACAGCATATTAATTTTCTTATTATAAATATATTATTTAGTGACTGAGACTTGACACTTGGAAACCAGAGTCAGGAAGCTTTTCCTTTAAACAGATAGCTATTGGAAATACATTTAATGAAATCTATAAACAACTATATGACTCAAAAAAGAATCATCTCAAATTGATTTATTTTTCATTTTCTTAATCTATGTCCTCTGCCTCTGTACAGAAAATGATTTAGACCCTAAACCAATTCATCCACAGGAAATTATCAAAGACAGAAATAGAAATGGTTTTTTCCAAATGCCATGTTATTCTGACTAATATGTTCTCAAAATCTGATGAAGCTCTAAGAGAGTGACAGATTTGAAAAGATCATGCTATTGATGTCATCAGTTTATTTTTTTACTCAGATTAATAAGAGGTTTCCATATCACTTCAACTTTCAAAATGTCAGATGATTCAGCCCCCATAGGAATTATTTATTTTGTTAAAACAGTATATATACTGCCCATAAAAATGCAGAAACATAGATAGATAGATAGATAGATGATAGATAGATAGATAGAAGATATATACATACATACATGCATAGAAAAATAGATAGACAAACAGTCAGCCAGATGGACAGATAGAAAGTTAATGTTATAGATATTTAATATATATTTATTTATATTATATCTTTGTGTGTATTTGTCTGTTTGCCAAAATAATCTATGATATATACTTTAAAATTCATATAAAAGACTTTAACTTCAGTCTTTAATGAAAGTTACATATTTAGTATTAGTATATATCATGATTCTGTCTTAAAATGATTAAATGATAATAAATTACATGAAAACATATAAGACTATATTTAAATTAGAAAGTCTCAATAAATATCAAATTATAAAAACTAAGAGATATTGAAGTTGCCTTTTCTACTCAATTATTTAGTAGTATGTACCTGACAAGTACAAGTTCAAGGCAAGCAACTTAGTGATACCCTGTCTCCAAAGAAAATGTAATAACAAGGTTTATAAAACAAGTTCCATTCCTGTTCACTTCCTTATTTTATCATGGATATAATAAAAATAAAGACTATGGACTATTAAATTGCTTTTATTCTCTTCTTCAAATGTTTCCTACAAAATTTATTTATGTATAAATATGAAAGTTTGACAGCAATTTTGTATGAAAATTCTATATAGTAAGCTATTATATATAATATTTGTGTATATAATATATATTACATATTTGTATATATACAACCCACATGTGTTATGTGTATGCAAATAAAATTATTCTACATAAAGAATAATGTGATCCTAAAGAAGCATAGCTTTTCAAATAAATCTCCACTGCCTGAAGTTCTTTGACTGGAGTGTCATAGAGATGACAAAAATTGTACAAGATGTGTGTGCTGCACAGGGGAAGAATCAGAAAAATGGTCCAAGCCTTTTGGAAAAGTCAAGCCTTTTGGAAAAGTCCAGAGTTCATGAGTGAATCTCAGATATTGTATGGTTGGAATTTGGTTTTGTTTTGATTTGAATGTTACTATGCCTTGATTTTTCCCCTTTTGAAGCAAAAAAAAAGTATTTTACTGAAGCCCATGGTTGAGAGATTTTAATTTTAAAAGACTTCAAATTTTAAGAGATTTACTGTTTTGTTTTTTTAATGTCCACTTACAAGATTTGGTCCTATTTTAAAAAAGAATATAAACATGCATTTTCTCCATGTTGACTGATCTTTCAAATTTATTCATTCAAAATGAGTCAAAGGGATTTTTGTTGGTAGTGAGTTTCTGAGAATGTACTAGAAAATACTTATTCCAACGAATTTACTAATAGTAACATGTACACAGTATAAGTACTGCCTTTAAGTTCTTACAACTTATACATTTGCTAATACATTCAAGATTGGCTATATTAAAAGGCCTGAATTTTTAGTGTGTTTGAATTTGCAAAAAGATTGTGTGACTTTTAAAGTTATCTATGATACCAATTGGTGATTGTGCATGCCTTTAATCTCAGCACTCGAGAGGCAGACACAGATGAATCTCAGTGAGTTTGAGTCCAGCATTCTCTACAGAGGAAGTGCCAGGAAATGCTCTAAAACTATACAGAGAAATCATGTCTCAAAAATCCAAAAAAGATAAAAAGTAAGTTGGGTGGTGGTGGTAGATGATTTTAATCACAGCACTCAGGGAGGGAGGCAGATCTCTATGAGTTCAAGGTATGATTTTTCCTGTAAGATATTGGGAATGAATAAGAAAGGATATGTTGTAGCTTAATAATGATATATTGTGTGTGTCATGCTAATAAGTGATCAGTTCTATTTGCTGGTTTCACGTGTCAACTTGGCACAAGCTAAAGTAATAAGAAAGGTAGGAAACTCAGTTGAGGAAATACCTTCATTACATTCTGCTTTAAGGTAATTTCTCAATGTTTTTTGATGGTTATAATCCAGCCCATTGTGGGTATTGCCATCCCTGTCCTGATGTTCCTGGATTATATAACAAAGCAGGCTGAACAAGCCATTTGAAGCCAACCAGTAGTCAGCTCCTCTCGATGACTTCTAAATCAGCTCTTGACTTTAGGACCTTGTCCTGTTTAACTTCCTGTCATGACTACATCCATTGATTAGCAGCAATGTGGAAGTATGAGCTAAATAAACCTTGTGCTCCCCAACTTACTTTTTGTTCATGGTATTTAATCACGGCCATAGAAACCATAACTGAGATACAAGTTCATAAAAGATTTCCTCACATGACTATTCAAGGACTTTGTCCCAACATTCTATTAGTACTATTTTTGAGAAAAAGTCATTGTAACAAGTTGAAGTACTCATATTCCTATATTTTATACTGCTGCTTCTATCAATATATAACATGGGGGCATGGAAGGTCTTTATGTCTACGTGTTGCTTTTATTGGTTAATGAATAAAGAAACTGCCTTGGCCTGTTGATAGGGGAGAATTTAGGTAGGCAGGGAAAACTAAACTGAACAAAGGGAGGAAGAAAGTGGAGTGAGGGAGCAGCCATGGAGCTGCTGGAGATAGACATGCTGAAATTTTACTTGGTAAGCCACAGCCTCATGGTGATACACAGAATAATAGAAACAGGTTAAATTAATATGTAAGAATTAGCCAATAAGAAGCTAGAGCAAATGGGCCAAGCAATGACTTAATAAATATAGTTTCTGTGTGATTATTTCGGGGCTAAGCCAGCTGGGCTGCCAGGAACAAACAAGCGGGCCTTCCTCCTACACATTGGTATTCAGCAGGGAGCCTATATGGTGTTAACATAAGTCAATATTTCCGAGTACATGGATCTTTGAAATTATTATGGATATAACATGCCTTTAGCTTTCTATATGTACATTGGTGTATGATATCACTCTAGGCTACAATTTCCCTCTAAGTTGAAAAATCAAAGAAGCTATAATTATGTGTTAAATATAAAGATTCATTAAGTAACTGTATAACACCAGAAAGATACATATGTAACACTTCAATCTGTACTGCCTGCATTATTTTTGAAAAAAAAAAAGATAATATGAAATAATCTCCCCCTTGCTGTCCAAATTTGGCCCTTGAACCAATACACTATTTTAATGACCTCTTCAAAACAAAGTAAATCATAGAAGATGAGCAGTCATTTCTCCCTAGAGTATAAAGACTGTCTTTTGCATATAATATTATTTGATAGCTAATTTCATCCATGATACACCTGTAGGCTATATTCCATTCTCTGTGGCTTTCTTAGTGCCTACAACATACTGGTTGTTTCTGCATCACAGCAACACTCCTCCCGCTCATGACCTAAGATGAAGTAACCCTTTTTTTTGGTTCCTGTCCTGGAACAAGCTCTTGTAGATCAGGCTGGCCTCGAACTCACAGAGATCCGCCTGCCTCTGCCTCCCGAGTGCTGGGATTAAAGGCGTGCGCCACCACCACCCGGCAAAGTAACACTTTTAAAAGACTTGATAATCTCCTCCTTCTGAAATGTATACTTATTACCAACTTCTGATCTCTGCAAATAAGTATATACTCAGGAGTGATTTTCAGACTGTGGAATTACTTCTAACTTCTCAGCATGTATTGTTATTTTAATATTAATTTCTTATAATATGTTAACTCTAGCAGTGTTTTTACTCTTGACAGAAACTATGACAACATGAGGAAATGGTGAGAATAAAATTATAGTAGCTCAATAAAATATTTTTCTGCACTTTGTAGATTTCTGGAGAGTAGCTCTCTTAAGATAGCAAAATAATCATTTAATCTGTACTACTGACTTTAAAGGTAAGAAGAAAATGAGTCCAATAATATTTTTAAAAATATCTAAAATCAGCTACTGTGTTTGTTGATTATAAGCTTGGTATCCAAAATCATAACAGAAAGATTTAGATAACTCAACATGGATGACAAAAATGTAAACATTTTCCCAAGACAAATAGTTCCAAGCCATAAACTTCTAGAGGGTTAAACAAACAAATTCAATTATTTCAAAAATCATTTTTGTAACTGTGGTAAAATTGCTTTATTTCTTTCATTTTTTTACAAATACTTATCTATTTGTTTACTTTTATATATGCAGATATATTTGTGCATATACATATATGCATGTATAACACAAAATGTGTGCAAAGAACTTTTTCAATCAATAATTTTTATCTAACATGGGGGTTCCAGAGTTTGAAATCAGTTCAGGAAGTTTGGCAGCAAACATTTTTACCCACGAATCCTCTTAGCAGCCTCTTAAAAGAAATTTTAAACTAGGAGTGCTAAGTCTGAAACCCCATGTGAAATATTTCAGTAAGTAGTCCTAAACCTTCTTCTTTCTATACTTTACTCTTTCCATAGAAAGCCAAAGGAGGTACAGAATAAAAGCTGATTTATTGGTAGCTATTGGAATATACTATGATGAATTGAAGAGTCTTTTAATGGACTCAACACTTTCCTTAGCTTTACAAAATCTGAATCTGTATTTGGTCACTTTTCATGTAAAAAGAACTTCATAAGAAATATACTTGGGTTAATTAGCATTTTAAAGTCTAGTTTCTTGAGTTCTTTATATATTTTGGAGATCAGACCTTTGTCTGTTGCGGGGTTGGTGAAGATCTTC
>NW_004949153.1:2242357-2249112 GCF_000317375.1 Microtus ochrogaster | reverse complement strand
CCAAAGCCATTTCTTTATTAGCCAATGGTTAAAAAAAATTCACAGAAAACAGAGGAAGATCTTACATCAATAACCTATAGATTTATAACCTTTAGAAATTTTTACAATGGGAATAATATTATGATACTTTTATGTGTTTCTTCATTTACAATTTATGAAGGATTGGTAAATAATTTTTTTGTATTAGGTATAATCAGTCATCAAGTAGCATTAAAATTGAAATTAGATAGTACATATGCATTTGACATGCCTCAAACCTGAAATTCAGTAATGTCTATGTAAAATGACCCAAAGTTTACAGATGCAGAGATGTGTCATAATTTTCATCATCTAATAGCTGAGGAATTTCTATATGATACCTGCAATTGGAAAGGAATAGTCTTGTGAACTCATTGCACAACATAAGAACTACTAAATTTTTGGGGGATTCTTGATGTAATCATAAATTATGGTTTATAAATTATATGGTTATAGGTAATACATACAGAAAAACATCTAATAAAAAATAGCAGGAATATGTTTAAGGTAGAAAATTTTAGGGCTCTGAATTGAAAGTTCTCAATTTCATTTTGTTTTTGTGGTAAGTGTGAAGGATAAGGTTTATTAAAAATCAGAGGCTGGAGAACACAAATTATTCATCAGTATCAATAATATTCTATGTGACATGGATATATAACAGGAATATGGAACTCTTTAAATTCCTTCTGGAATTCAAAATTATTTATAAATTCTTAGAAACCTATTGTGTATATATGGTTGATAGTTTGAATAAGGCTAAAATATTCCAAGATGTCTTGACATGTAGATTTTTTTTGATAGTTATTTCAAGTACATAAAATGGTTGATGACCTAAACAAGATCCATTGTTTTCTCACAATACTTAATATTTTTAAGATATTAAGATGCCAAAGTAAAAGTAGATAATTTCTTACATTTTTCAGAGCTACAGTAAAGGTTTGACATAATTCTATCCAGTGAGATACCTATGTAGGCAGAAATCCCTGGGGGAGATAACCCATTCTTAATGAAAGGTAATCTTGTAGCAAGTACCCCTTTAACACTTCTCTTTCTTTCTCTTCCTAGTACTCTATGTGTGTGTGTGTGTGTGTGTCTGTCTGTGTCTGTGTCTGTCTGTCTATCTTTCTGTTTGTCTATCTTTCTAGGTATTACTTCTCTCCTTTGTGGGGACATTCATTTAAACATGTGAAACGTACATTATTCTTAATAAATAATGATTCTCCCTAAATTAGCAGCTATCAAAAAAAAGTAAGAGGTGTGGCATGCACAATAATCACTACATTTATTTCAGGATTTGGGTAGATTGATTTTGTGAGTCTTTTACAGTGAATTTCATGTCCTGATTTCATGAATATAATACATTTTATTGATAAAGAGGTTAGGATTTAATAGTAATCTTTCTCTTCATGTCTTTCTGACTTCTCTTTCATAATATTCTATGAACCATGGTATGGGTGGATTTTATCTAGATGTTCCATCAAGAATTGGGCACTTTGTTTCTTATTCTCATCACATTTGCCACATGTAAATCACTCCAATGACTGTTGTTCATTGCAAAAAGCAGCTTTGCAGGTCAATGTTGCGAACAGCCCTTATCTATGGGTAAAACATAAATATATAGAAAGCAATATGACAGAATATCCATTAACTAAAATAATAGCAGCTCATACACTGGAACCTATCACCTTCAAATCCACAAGCTTCCCTTTAACCAATAGCCATTGTATTCTTTGATTCATTCTACATGTCTTCTATTATTCTTCTACTTATAATTTTATGTTGGGTCAGTTAGGATAATAATCTTCTACATAAGCTTTTCATATGCCATTCCTTTGTGTTATTTGTGTCCTTCTGTCCTTGACTTCATCATACTCCTTTAGCACTCTCTGCTAATTGGAAGGCTTGAGTACCAGCCTCAGTACCTCCTCATGGCTCAGAATAGACATCTATGGAAAGGGAAGTTCTGAGGATAATAATATTAACTCACGCACATCACCTCTACGTGTTCTTTATTTTTTGTGTGAGAGAAAACATTGAAGAGAGGGGCAACCTTTTGAGGCTTTTAGTATTTAAAATTATAGTTGGAAAATTCCATAGTCAAAGACAATGGTGGCATATCAAAATAAAAAAAAAAGGCAGGTAGAACCTGATAAAGCAAATCTCTGGAACAGGGAACAGGTTATACAAGAGCCAGAATTTAAGGAAAAATACCTGACATTCCAAATCATTAGGTAAAATACTTAACCACACCTGAACCTGGACTTCACCACACCCAGACCTGTCTGTCTGGTAAGGGTTACCTTCCTGTTCAGTACCTATCTTCTATAGTAATTTCTTTGTGGTCACTTAGCAAGTAATTTTGTGTTATTGACTATGTAAAATTTACCGTTAGAACAAAGAGTGAATGTTACTACTTTAAGGCATCATGGTGTGGAGGAATGGAAAAGTCATTCCATTACTTACACTGCTGAAGTGTTTTTGAGACTAAATCCCATTTCAAAGAAATAGTTATAGCTTTACAAGGTTTTTACAAGTTTGCCAGTGATTTTTCCAAAAGACAAGTGTTCCCATAGCTCTGCAAAATGGGTTATTCCATGTGGGCATGGACATATGCACTTCCCCTGGATTAGTCTATTGATCTATCAGCTATATGTTTACTGTATAATAGTACTGTGGACACTAAGATCTGCTTAAGTATTTCACCCCATTGTTTCAACTAACTACTTTTATGTTACCTATAAACTACTATCTACCCTTCTTTAACATGTCTTCCATCAAATATGACTTTCTAGTTTCCTGACTTCTACTGATGACCAAAACAAAGTACTAAAGAAAGTATCTGAAGCTAGGATAGTCATAAAAGGGAGAACATAATCTTTATGTTTCTTTAAATAATATTACACACTGTAATTCTTTCTAGGTTAATTCACTTATCTATGAATTTCTTGATTTCATTTTCTTATTTTGAAAAGATTTTTGAGAACTTCATACATGTGCATTGACTCTGTATCATTGTAACCATTCCACCCAAACTCTTTAATTACCTTTTTCTCCAAAATTCATGATCCTTAATTATTTTCACACATGCTTATATATATATATGAAATATATATTTACACAATAATTATATATATATGTGTGTGTGTGTGCATAGGCACAGTGTATATATATATATGTAATTACATGTGTATGTGTATATACATATATATATATATGTGATCTATGATGTGTGCATATATGAGGGTTAGTTTGTGAATACATATATACCATACCCAACTCCAAAGCCAGCTTTGATTTTTTAAGTGAGTTGTGTCTGTTATTCTACTTGTTAGTATATATTAAGAGGTTTTTACACTGCAAAAGACCTGTACTCATAAGACATAATTCTATTTGCTTGGTGATCCTTTCTGGATAGTTACCTTTTCTTCTTTAGGCATCCAAACCTCCAGGGTTTCTTGACTTTTTGAAGATGAGTATTTTCCTGCAAAGACAAGAACAGAAGACTTCCCCAACCCTTATGAGGTTTTCTGACCAGTTGTATGATTGTCACGTATTTGGATAAGCTGTTATTTCTCTTTCTCAAGAGGTTTTTCCTTTTCAAACTGAATCTTTGTTAATTTCAATGGTATAGATAGCTTTTTTTCTCCTGTGGAAAAAAAGAGTGAACTCCCTTCCCCAACATATCACATCTCCTAGTTTCCATTCTGAGGTCAACTAATCCTTGAAATACACTGGCTGATTTAATTCAGAAGTTTTTTTTTTCTATTATCAAATATCTCACTGCTGCCATTGTTTCTTTCTTATTAGTGTTAATAAAATTCAAGGTTGATAAAGCATTATGCAACCTTTTACTGGAGGATATTTTCTGTTCCCTTTTATTTCTTTAAGGTATCATTTATAGTTGATTTGATATTTCTAAAACTGTCTGACCTGTAGGATTGTTTTGTATACCTGTAGTGTACTTTATATTATAATGAGAGAAAAAAATATTTCATTTTTTAGAGACATATGCTGGAAAATTATCTGTCTTTATTTGTGTAGATATATACATGACGGCCATAGCTTCTAATAAATACATGATTACTGAATCAGTTTTTTTCTGAGCTGAAAGCTGTTGGCCATTGAAAACTTTAGTAAGTGTAGTAAGGAAGTAACTTGTTTGGTTCCCAGCCACCCGAAATAATCACACAGAAAAAAATTAATTAAATCACTGCTTGGCCCATTAGCTCTAGCTTCTTATTGGCTAACTCTTACATATTAATTTAACCCAACTCCATTAATCTGTGTATCACCACAAAGTCATAGCCTACCAGTTAAGTTTCAGCATGCCTAACTCTGACAGTGAATCAATGGTGTCTCTCTGAATCTGCCCTCCTCCTTCCATGCTGTAATCCAAGCTATTTCTTTATTCATTAACCAATAAAAGCAACACATAGACAGAAGGACCTCCCACAACATTTTCTCTTTTCTGTTTTAAAAAAGGAAGGCTTTAACTTTAACATAGTAAAATTACATATAACAGTTATCAAGCTGGAATTACAGTTTCTCTCTCTCTCTCTCTCTCTCTATATATATATATATATATATACATACATACATACATATATATATCATATATAAGAAACTAAGGAACTATCATAACTAAGGAAAACTATAACTATGAATTATTCAGCTCCATCAAAGACTGCAGAAGGATATAATATTACCTACATAAACAGGAAGTACATTGCAAGCAACTTCAAAACTCTAGAATTGACAGAGACATCTCACTGCCTAGACAGTTAGCCAAAGTTCTTCTGTATCATTGGGGCATCCAATCTTCAGCTTATAGGCCCATAGAATCCAGCAGACTTTTTCATGAAGCAAGAAGTTTCAAAGACAATTGTACCTATATTTGCAGTTTGTCTGTTGCTTTCTTCTGTGTCTGCAGAATGTCTAGAAGATTCTTTTATGAAGCAGTAACCCTGAAGAACCATCTCACCTTTAGGCAAGTTCAGCAGTCTTTTTTTTGTGGCTCCTTCATGTCCAGTTAAGCAGCCCAGGCAAGAGCAGTTTCTTGCCAAATAGTCAACCAACTGCATAAGGAGTTTCTTCAATACCTATCATTCTCTTAAAGTAGGTTGGTGCTGCCAGGAGCAGATGTGTCTCACTCTCATGAAAAGTCTTAAGTTCTTCAACATTTTAAATTTCATATTCTGAAGGTCTCTGAAAAAAATTAAAAATATCTATTTAACTGAAATATATCTCTATACATCTAGAAAATATAACTAACATAACTACAATCTTGACTATTATAGATGGCATCTATTAACCTATATTTCTTAATTATATATTACATTTTTAAATGAATTACACAAACAGAATACCTTAGTCAAGGGCAGAAAAATACATACCACTATAACAAAATTTACCTTAAATTTGTATCAATAAACCAAGATCTATACCAATGTAAATTATTCATATCTATGCCATATTCCCTTTAAATGTAAACAAATATTTACAAACAATATTTGGAAATATGGGCATAGTTTCTCCAAACTGCTTCCTGCTATTCATTGGGCAAAATATTTTCTTTGTGGGGTGTCCGCAGCAACCTTTCAGAGGGTTTTGGTACATCAAATCATATTGGTCTGGAAGCAATCCAAGGCTCTCTTCTTCTGTGAAAACAAAAGAAGAATCTCTTTTCCAAAGCAACATATCCTTAGACTCAAATTTTGAATTCAAGATACATTTGAAGTGTATGTATTGACTTATCTTAGAAGTCCCTAAAATTAAATGTGTCTCTGCAGTCAAAAAAATTCAAAGAAAACACAATAGTATGCATAATCCAGACTCTTTCTGTATATTCCATCTTTATGTGGCTTATTCTTTTTTCTATGACTGTCTGTACTGTGTCTCTTCAAAGACTTTATTTTATTTTTAAAAAGCATTCATTTATTTTTCTAACTCTCTATACTCTTTTTCTTGTCTCTGCCAAGCCTATGTACATTTATCCAACACTGTGACCCATTTAGAGGTCTTTTATGTCTGAATCTGTTCTATTGTGAATCTGTAATTCTTTACTGTCTGGAAGTACTTCTTAGAATGCTAAGTGCTTTTTAAAAACTTAAGATGCATCATTGCTAGTGGTAATACAGTCCTGCTTCTTTGCCTCACCTAGTTCAAAATGTTGGAAGTCTTTTAGTACCTGAGATGGTTGGGAGGGAGCCATCCTTACTGCCTCAACTCTGATAACCAGTTGGCTAATGGTGCCACCTAGTTATGTGCAGTATGCAGTCCACAAACCCCACTTACGTGTTTGATAGCCAAACCTTCTAATAGAGCCAGAGCTTTTCATGCTAGTTAACCAGAAAGCTGCCACCTTTTTTAGAGAAGTCATGCAGTTTTTACTGTGCCCCAGGATTCCTTGCTTGCTGAAAGCCCATCTAGAAAAAAAAATGTGATTACCAAGAAACTGTGCTAAACTCTGTCTTTTCTGACTATAATTTCATTTCCAGCTCTCTTAGGTGTTAAGTGAATTTTAGTTGGCCACATGGGTTCCAATTTGTTGGGGAAGGGGAGCCACCTGGCTAGCTTAGACCTGAAATATCACACAGAAACTGTATTAATTAAATCACTGCTTGGGCCACTAGCTCTAGCGTTTTATTGGCTAACTCTTACATATTAATTTAACACATCTTCATTTATCTGTGTATCACCACAAGGTTGTGGCCTACTAGCAAATTTTCAGTGTCTAT
>NW_004949153.1:2234354-2237527 GCF_000317375.1 Microtus ochrogaster | reverse complement strand
TTGCTGCATCAGATCATGACCCATATATTTACCGCAATATTTGTCATATATCGCCTCAGCCTACCTCTCTGTCCTTCTGACCCTATGAATTCAACCCATTTTGTTCTTTGATTCACTTCAGATAGGGTTCCATTTTATAGGAATTAGATATCTGGATCTTGAAGAGGCCGATTAGGATGCCAATATTCTGGAGTAATGATTGTCACAACCACACCCATGTCCAGTAATCTGCCAATTACAATGTTATTTATTTGCACTCTTAGTTTTGCTCTTTGATCATTTATCTTTGATCATATATCTGCCCAAATATCCATTTTCTATTTTATTTTAATTCATTATCCATGTTCATCTTGTCATCCAGAACAGTATTTTTTGTTTGTTTGTTTGTTTGTTCGTTTGTTTGTATGTTTTAACACTAGGTACTGTTCTTTTTAACTTTTCTGGTGAGACATGTCCTCAACAGTGTCTGGGAATGACTGGACCACGTTTGACTTGGTGTCTTATGAGAGGCCCCAAGGGAGTTTCCATCTGGTGTTGAGTTGCCTTTTCTAACTCTTTTGATCTTTGATTGGTCCAATGTTGGCCATTTCCAAATCTTCTATGCAATCTAGAAAGTTGAGAACTATTTTTGCCATTCCCAGAGAAGATATTATTTCTACAAATTCCTTATCTACAATCCCTTCTCAGAAGTCTTATTCTTCCACAATTAAAATGTTTGACATTTTGAAGTACCCTCATATTTCTGGATATTACTTCTCTCACCCAAGCCACAGTATTATAGTCAAGTGTCACAGCATGTTTTGTATGAAGTATTCATTCAACCATTGGTGCTATTCCAAACTTCAAATGTCCAAATATCTTTTTTGCATTTTAAGTTAACATTTTCAAAATCCAGAATTTCAATAAGTAGTCATCTACCTTCTTGGTCTGTTTCTCCTATTTGTACAGGCATAGGCAATCTTTTTTAAAAAGTTGCTAGAAGATTCTCTTTGGCCCTATTTTACCCTAATATATGATTCAATTCTTTTTTTCTACTTCTTGAATCCTGTCTCAAGCATTAAAGGCTGCTATGTGGCATAGGGACAAGATATATTTTGCATAAAGAGCTTGATCTTGAGGGTCAGTCTAAGTGCCCTTGCTGTGGGAGAAATGTCTGTATTCTATCAATCATGTATTAAATAAATGCCGATTGGCTAGACAGGAAGTATAGATGGATCAACAGGACAGGAAATAGAGACAGGGCCACAAAGAACAGGAGAATGCTGGGAAGGAGGAAGCCCATTCCTCCCAAGATCACCAAAGAAGAAGGATGTGACCTGCCCTGCTGAAAAAGGTACGAAGACATGTGGCTATCATAGATAAGGTTAATGGGTTAATATAAGTGATAACAGCTTATAAAAAGCCTGAGTTAATGGGCCAATCAGTCTATAACTTATGGATACTTCTGTGTGATTTACTCTGGGACTCAATGGCTGGGGACCAGGTGGGACAGAAACCCCAACAAGCTGCCCAGCAATCATGTTAAATGCCCTTGCCAAGAGGCTGATTTAGGGAAGTCTCAAATCCATTTGCTTTTTTCCTGTTCTTTAAAAATTTTTGCCTCTTCTTACAGGGAGTATGTTTACAGTAAGTTTGGCCCATCTCCCAGGACCACTAAAACTAATTGAAGCCCATCATGTGGTGTAGCCTCATTGCTGGAAGCCCACTGTCTTTTCCATCTCCCTAACAAATAGTGAATTCAAGCCATAAGATATCACTTCCTCCTTAATTACTATTAGATCTTACCTATAGGTTTCCATCTAAATTCTTTAGATCATTTTGAGCATTTAGTACTTGATGGTTTTTAGAGATGGTTTCAGGATAAGAAGCTAAAACCATGGGTAAGTAATCTCTGACTCCAACTCATACTAGAAAATCTAAATCCTGTCATTGTACATTCTCTTCCTGCTCATTAGTTCTGATATTTTTCTCAATCATTTTAAATATTTTACCACTGTCTTTATTAAAGAATTATACTCTTGATTATATATATATATATATAAATTCTAGTGATCTCAGTGACCCCCATAATCTCTGTTCCTCATTCTGCACATGTAATACCAAGGTAAAAAAATTATCCATTAAGGATAACTTCTCATCCTTTGATATTATTTGGATGGCATGCAGATTGCCTTCCTGGAGAGATACCCCTCTGATAATGTGTCATAATTTTTAAACAAATTTTCGTTGTCAAATTTAACATTGTAAATTTATTCAGATAATTTCTCAGTATCCTTTGACATAGATTGAATTTTGTCTGTCAAATTAATGTTAACCTTTTCAATGGTATTATTTTTTTTCAGCTATTGATGGTATTAACCCTGTCAGTTAGTTGTTTATTATTAATCTGTAAAAACTATCATTTTTAAAAATGTCTCATTTTTGGCTCTGTTATCAAACCATTTTTTAAGGGATACAATTTGAAAAACAAAGCTGAGTACCAATACCCAATAAATATATATATCAGAAAAACCATATAAGTCCTGCAGAATACCACCCATAGTATAATAAATAAGATTATTAAATTATTGAATGGCAATATTTCTGCAATCATATATTTTTCTAATTTATTAATTTACCTAACTCTTTTATGAGATTTCAGTAAATTGTTGTAGGTGTAATAATCTTTATTGGCCAGTGGTGTCATAGTTGCAGCTGTGTTGTGGAGAGTCATGATTGGTGGCTTAGGGATATGATCAGTGAATGACAAAGGGTCCTGCTTTGGTTTTATATATTGGTGTCTGGTTAAATAGTGACAAATATGCTCTGCTTGAAAAATTTAGAGCAATTAAGAAAATTCCATAAACAGAGAAAATTTTTTGGTAGACATTATATGATGGAACTTAGTGTTTGTGAGCAGGAGTTACAAACCAGAATCATCAGGGGAAGGTGGGGGAGCATGTGCAATACCAGGAAATTGTTACATTGCTAAGCAGTAGTTCCACTGTGGTGGGGTTTTGGGAAAAAAATCTGCTTAGTAGGTGAACTCAAGCCAGGGGTTTGGAGGTGAGAAATCTTCTGGGCTATGGAACTTTAGGGTGTTTTAGGCCAATCCTGGTAGGCAGGAAGTTGGGATTCATGTGGGTGACTGTTGTGGGAGCTGCAGGCCTCTTCCCACAGCCTGGCTCCTGGCT
>NW_004949153.1:2231777-2234088 GCF_000317375.1 Microtus ochrogaster | reverse complement strand
TAACCAATGACCTTCCTCCATCAGGTGACAGCAATAAGAGAACACAAATAAAATAGTTCTACACTATCTCAGAACTGAATAATAATAAAGGGTTATTTATTTAGGGGGAGAATCACAGATCACAATCCGCTGTACAAATAGGGAACAGGAACCATATCCAGCAGGAGAGAGAAAGCGAGAGAGAGAGAGAAAGAGAGCTTTAGAGGAGAAAGCTTTAGAGTTATATTTATAGTATGAGACCATGACCAAGTAGGTTGGTATCTTAAAGGCTATTGTCTAAAGGAGTTCCCACAACATCCATTGGCATGGGGCTCCAGATTAGTGCATTTTCTTTACTGTGGTTTTCTGTAATGGCCTCCAACAGATACAAAAAAGTAGTTTCATTGATGAACAGTGACTAGTACACAAATGATTATACATTGGGAATATGTTCCTTTAGCAAAATGATGGTTTCATATTCTCATCATCCAATAATTATTGTTTCACTGGCACTTAATAGTTATGTAGATCTACAGTATATATGTATATCTTTAAAAGTCACAAATCATAATATTAACAATTTACCAAAAATAAAATATATATTATTTAGTGTATTTATTATGCATAAACAGTATTAAAGGACTTTTCTCATTTGGGATGAAGGTACGTCCTCCTAGCACCAAAGACCATAAAAAAAACACCCAATACGTACATGAAAAGCTTTGTTTTTCATTGTTGGTCAGAGCTATCAAAGAGGTTACCTAAACAGACAGCCTACTCTTATTGACCTTATTTACCTCCCAGCTATAAAAGCTCTGTTGCTATTACTAAATAAACAATACACTTAAGAAAGAGAGCATGGAGACCTCTGTGTTGATGCTAACATGAATGCCATAACCTATTGTAAAATTGGGTTATTAATTTTCTTAATGTTTAGGACTATTTTTAAATTGAAACTTTTTAACATAAATCTGCTGTCAGATTAATAGTAACTGAGAATTATCTTTCTTCTTGTGGGCTGTCTATTCTTTCTCTTCTTTTTTCTTTTCTTCACGAAGGTTTTCTAGTTTCATGAAAATCTGTTGTTGCGTGTGGTATTTCCTGTAACTAAAGTTTTTCCCACTGTTTATAAATTGAAACATGCTCCTATTTGTCTACACATAATTAAGAGTATCATATTTAAAATGGTCTTGATCTATTTGAAAGTGAGTTTCAAGTATAGTGTTAAATAAAGTTCTAGTTTGTTGAAATAGGAGCATCAGGGCTATGTCCCCGGCACCCAGCCGCCCACATGGCTACTTTTGTGCCCCAAAATAATTATACAGAAACTGTATTCTTTTAAACACTGCCTGGCCCATTTCTACTAATGTGTGAAGCACCGAGGTGCACTTACCGGGAAGATTCTAGCCTACGTCCATCCTGGATCAGAGCTTCATAGCGTCTGCTCCAGAGAGCAGAGCTATAGAGTCTGAGCTCACTTCCTCTTCCTCCCAGCATTCTGTTCTGTTTACTCCACCCACCTATGTTCTAACCTGTAAAATGGGCCAAAGCAGTTTCTTTATTAGCCAATGGCATTCCTCCATCATTTACCCATTTTCTGTTTAAACAAAAAGAGGAAGGCTTTAACTTTAACATAGAAAAATTACGTATAACAAAACTGTTATCAGGTAAGAATTACAGTTACAATATTCATATCTACTTTATCTTTTATCATAACTAAGGAAAACTATAACTATCCATTCTTCAACTCCATTAAAGACTCCAGAAGGATATAATATTTTCTAAGTAAACAAGTAAGAAACTTCCAAAACTCTAGAAGTGACAGAGACATCTCGCTGCCTGGACAGTCACCCAAAGTTCTTTTGTACCACTGGGGCATCCATCTTCGGCCTTCAGGCCCATAGTATCCAGAGACATTTCCACGAAGCAGGAAATTTCAAAGGCAGTTCATTCACCATCTGCTGTGTCCTGCAGAATGTCTCGCAGATTTTTTCATGAGTCCAGAACCTCGAAAGACTGTCTCACCTCTAGGCAAGTTCAGCAGTCCTCTTTTGGTGGGTTCTTTGTGTCCAGTTTATGCATCAGTCCAGGCAAGCGCAGTTTCTTGCCCAAATGGCTATCAAACTCCATAAGGAGCCTCTTTGATGCCCATCTTCCTCTCGAAGTAGATTGGTGCTGCCAGGAGCAGACGTGTCTCATAGTCATGAAAAGCCCTAAGTTATTAAAATATTTAAAATACCATATTCTGTAGTCTTTGAAAAATATGAAGAATGTCTATCTAACTGAAATGTATCTCTATATATCTAAAAAATCTAACTAACATGACTACAAG
>NW_004949153.1:2222467-2230323 GCF_000317375.1 Microtus ochrogaster | reverse complement strand
TTGATTAAGGTATTGTGATTGTGTAGTTCATTTAAAATGTAATGTATAATAGGAAATATAGGTTGCTAATGGATAATCATTGACAATAGTAAAGCTTGTAGTCTTGTTAGTTAGATTTTCTAGATATATAGAGACACATTTCAGTTAGATAGACATTCTTCATATCTTTCAAAGACTACAGAATATGGCATTTTATATATTTTAATAACTTAGGGCTTTTCATGACTATGAGACACGTCTGCTCCTGGCAGCACCAATCTACTTCGAGAGGAAGATGGGCATCGAAGAGGCTCCTTATGTAGTTTGATAGCCATTTGGGCAAGAAACTGCTCTTGCCTGGACTGATGCATAAACTGGACACAGATAACCCGCAGAGAGAAGACTGCTGATCTTGCCTAAAGGTGAGATGGTCTTTCAGGGTTCCTGCTTCATAAAAGAATTCTTGAGACATTCTGCAGGACACAGCAGATAGTGACTGAACTGTCTTTGAAATTTCCTGCTTCATAGAAATGTCTGCTGGACACTATGGGCTTGAAGGCTGAAGATGGATGCCCCAGTGGTACAAAAGAACTTTGGGTGACTGTCCAAATAGCTAGATGTCTCTGTCATTTCTAGAGCTTTGGATTTCTTGTTTGCTTAGGTAATATCATATCCTTCTGGAGTCTTTGATGGAGTTGAAGAATGGATAGTTATAGTTTTCCTTTGTTATGATAAAAGATAAAGTAGATATACATATTGTAACTGTAATTCTTACTTGATAACAGTTTTGTTATATGTAATTTTTCTATGTTAAAGTTAAAGCCTTTCCTTTTTGTTTAAACAGAAAAAGGGGAAATGATGGATGTGGGTCTTGTATCTATTTGTTGCTTTCATTGACTAATTAATAAAGAAACTGCTTGGCCCTCTGATAGGGTAGAATTTAGACAGGCAGAGTAAACAGAACAGAATGCTGGGAGAAAGAAGCTGAGTGAGGCAGTCGCCATGATTCTCCCACTGGACACAGATGCAGGTTAAGATCTTTACTGGTAAGCTAGCTCATGGGCTACACAGAATATTAGAAATGGGTTAGAGCAATATTTAAGAGCTAGGCAATAAGAGGCTGGAACTAATGAGCCAGGCAGTGTTCAATAGAATACAGTTTCTGTGTAATTATTTCTGGGCATAAGCAAGCCAGGCGGCTGTGTGCCGGGGTGGCAGGAACGCAGCCCGCCACTCCATTCATTACAACACTAGTTTCTCTTTTCTATGTGTTAAAATACAGTTGAACAAGGATATTTGTTAAAGATGTTGTCTTTTTAACACTTTATTTTTGATACATTTTTCAAAACTCATGAAACTATAGTTACATGCTTCTATCTGGGTCAATAATTTTCTCCATGTGAATATTTTTGTGAGAATTCCCTGCTGTTTTTATTATTATATCTATGTTATGTAAGTTGAAAGTTTTTATGGATATATCATCCACAGTATTCTTTTTGTTTAAAATTAAAATTGGGTTCACTATCCTTAGGTTTGTTTCATTTCCATAAAAGTTTTTGGACAAATTTACCTATGTCTGTAAAAAGTGGTATTGGAATTATTCTTGGGATTACATTGAATCTGCAGATTATCATTGCTGGGAAAATCATTTACAAAATGGTAGTTCACTTATCCATGAGTGGTAGACATCTTTGTACCTATTACTATTTTCAACGTGTTTTTCTTCACTGTCTTAATTCTTTACAATAGAGATCTTCCATTTCCTGAGTAAAGTGCTTGAGATCTCAGAATTTTTTACATGTCTTTAGATATAACTGGGAAAAGTTGAGTCACCATATAGTTTTCTTCTCTATTTCTGAGTTATTCGATTCATAACTTTTAAGTAGACAACGGTGAAGTATAAATGTATTTGCATGAATAAGTTTTAAGTAGAGCAGTTATTGATCTTGCTGAAGTCAACATGAATAATGTACTTAATAATGTTCAATTGGAGAAGAGTATGTACTTATATCGAGGAAAATTTTCAAAATTGCCAGAAGAAGTTTGGGGGAAAATGGAGAGACGGGAACATATTAAAGAAAATCTCCAACCTGAAATATTTGACAAAGACAAAATTTCAACTCTAATAAACTTTCTCTTTTCACATAGCATGTGGAAAGTTTCTGTAACCTGATAAGCTTTTCTGGTGACACAATAATCCAAATCAGACATAAACAAACTTAATGAGAAAAAGCCCAGGTTTAATGGATACAAACACTCCCGAATGGCTTTCGAGTTCATCAGAGAGTGACCTGGAAAGGAAGGCAGGAAAACAAAGTGTTTGTTCCCTCAGGTCCAGTTTAAATACCCCTTTGGAGTAGTCTTGAGTATCTTCAGGGAGTGGTAATCCTTTGGTGGGCTGTCTGAAGAAGGAGTCAGCATGAGTCAATTCGCAGGGGATGGCACTTGTGGTCAAATTTCCACCACAACATTCCAGACTCTTTGGCTATATAGATGCCAGGGGCTGGGATGTGGCTTCCATCCAAACATTTCATGCACTTTGGATATATGGATGCTAGAGACTGGGGTGAAGCCTTCCCCCAAAAAGCATGTAACACTCTGCTGTTTGGGAATGATTTTACACATCTTTATTTTAATTATGCTCAATATTATATATTTTCCCTTACCTCCACTCAATTTGGTATTATTTTTAACAGATGTTTCTTACCTTCTCAGGAGGTACTCATAATAATAATTGTGTTTTTGTCAGCTATTGATAACTATATCTAATTTCCTATTTGCTATCTCAAAAACAAGCAACAACAAAAAGTTCATCTGTTCTGTTCTGAACAGAAAAAAGAAAAGCTATATTCCCCTTTAGAATATCAATGTTCATTAATGTTGTCTAAAAAGCCACTGATGTTCTAGATGTTCATGATTAATGCAAGCATTGCAATGTGTGTCCAAAAAGATTATTTCAGTTTAATTAGAACACAATTTGTTTTTTCAAATTAGTATTGAGAGCAACATTAAATACTCTATTTTCTCTGGTGCTTTTATTTCTTCCAAAAGTGCATAATTTAGAGATTAATTAGGTAAAAATGCCTGTAATCATGCAATATGAGAGGCTTTGATGGAATGTTTGAGTTCCTTCTAGATTATAAAATGAGTTTCAAACAATCTTCAAATATAAGATGAAGTATCAGATTCTATCTTAAAATACAAAGCAAACTAACACTTGACTTTATTGTTATACAGTTTTATCTTACTAATTTAACATAGAAATAGACATTAATATAATTATATATACTGATGATTATAATATAAATAACTCGAACTGCTGTGTTTTGAATGTAAAATTCTGTAATAACATTGAACAGTATTTTGAATTTTCTTTTTTCAGTTAGTCAATGCTCTAGGAAATTACGTATGCATATCATTAAAATACCTAATTTATTCTTTTTGTGCTTAGTGTTTCTATTTCAGGCCCCACATCAGTTGTGTTCATTCCATTTGCAAACCTATACTGTGTTTTTAAAAAAGAATATATACCCTACCCTAATCTAATTACATGTTATAATTTTTATTTCACTTGTGTATATTTTTTTGTTAGGAATCCTGATTATCCGAGGTTTCAATCTATCATGGCCTAGCAGCTCCCCCCAAAGCTCGGCAACATGAGGAAATCCCTCCCCAGTAAGACTTTCTGTTCTCTCCCTGCCATTATCTGGAGAATGTCTCTAAGCTTACAAGACTGATCTTATCTAAAAGCTGTGTCTATGCCTCAATGCTAGAATTATCCTTAGCATGAATCTTGGCACAGTTTCATGCTAGATTCCTTCCCCTAATGCACATAAGATAAATGCACTTTGTACTAAGAACTTTGCTATACAACCCTACTACCAAAGTAGTATATGGCCAGTTCAGAAATTGTATCCTCCATTTGTAGGTGTGTTAGCCAGGATCACCCTGAAAGATTCTT
This sequence comes from Microtus ochrogaster, assembly GCF_000317375.1. Lineage (NCBI taxonomy): Eukaryota > Metazoa > Chordata > Mammalia > Rodentia > Cricetidae > Microtus > Microtus ochrogaster. Next base: position 2,226,383 of record NW_004949153.1, on the reverse strand, counting down.
TGGGGCCTCCATTTCACTGGGTTTCTAGTATATCCCTGAGTTGTCCCCGAATTACTGTTGTCTCTCCTAGTACTTTCTCCCTCCATCACTTTCCCACTTGATTCCTTCTATTCCTATCCCCAATCATGACTCAACTGTACCTCTCAACCTGCAATGCTTATTGTATTTCCTCTTCCCATGGAGATTTATACATCTTCTCATAAGCCCTCTTTGCTACTTAGCTTATATGGGACTGTAGATTGTAGCATGGTTATTCTGTACTTTATTGTTCATATCCACTTAAAAGTGAGTATATACCATGTTTCCCTGTCTGGTTCTGGGTTACTTCACTAATCATGCTTATTTTCTAGTTCAATCCATTTGCCTGTAAAATTAATAGCATTATTTTAACTCCATTTTATGCATATGCCACATTTTCTTTATCCACTCTTCATTTGGTGGACATATAGGTTGTTTCCAGTTTCTGACTTCAATGAAAAGAATCTGCTATAAACATAGTTTAGACACAATATACCCAGGAGTGGGATAGCCTGGTCTTAAGGTAGGTTGATTTTCAATTTTCTGAAAAACTGCCATACTGTTTTTCAAAAATAGCTGTAAAAGTCTGCACTCCCACATGCAAAGGGGGAGTTTTCCCCTTGTTCCACATCCTTGCCAACTTTAGTTGTCCCTTGTGTTTTTGAGTTTGGCCATTCTGACAGGTATAAAATGGAATATCAGAGTTGTTTTTATCTCCATTTTCCTGATGGCTATGGATGTTGAACATTTCTTTAAAAGTTTCTCACCCATTTGAGAATCCTCTGTTGAGAATTATCCATTTAAAATTTAAAAGGTTATTCTCTGATTATTTGTTTTGTGGATGGATGGTTTCTTAGTGCCTATGCTATTGGTATTGTGTTTAGGAAATTGTATCCTTTATTTTAACTTTTTTTTATTGAAAAAATTTCTGCCTCCTCCCTGTCTCCCATTTCCCTCCCCCTCCTCCTACTCCTCTCCCCCTCACCCTACTCCATTCCCCCTCCCTCTCCAGTCTGAAGAGCAGTCCGGATTCCCTGCCCTGTGGGAAGTCCAAGGTCCTCCCTCCTCCATCCAGGTCTAGGAAGGTGAGCATCCAAACAGGCGAGGCTCCCACAAAGCCATCATGCAGTAGTATCAAAACCCATTGCCATTGTCCTTGGCTTCTCATCAGCCCTCATTGTCTGCCATGTTCAGAGAGTCTGGTTTTATCCCATGCTTTTTCAGTCCCAGTCCAGCTCGCCTTGGTGAGACCCCATTAAATCAGCCCCACTGTCACAGTGGGTAGGTGCACTCCTCGCGGTCCTGACTTCCTTGCTCATGTTCTCCCTTCTTTTGCTCCTCATTTGGACCTCGGGAGCTCAGTCGGGTGTTCCCATGTGGATTTCTGTCTCTATCTTCATCCATCGCCAGATGAAGGTTCATATCAGGTGGATGACTATATGTTTTTCTTTGGGTTCATCTTCTTATTTGGCTTCTCTAGGATCACAAATTATAGGCTCAATGTTCTTTATTTATGGCTAGAAACCAACTCACTCATAAATGTTTTCTAGCCATAAATTGTATTTATTTTCCAAAAGCATTCAAGGCTATTTCCCACTTTCTCTTCGATCAGGTTCATTCTATTAGGTTTTGTGTTGGTATCTTTAATCCACTTGACATCACGTTTTATATAGAGGTATAGATAGGAATCTAGCTCAAGACCCATACTATGAGAAGGAGGTTACCTTGACACTGCCTTAGGGATTAGTACTGAGAGGCTAGAATGCCTGGAGACCTAAAATTGAACCAAATATGAATGGAAAAAAATCAATGAAATGATTCCTAATGATATTTTGCTATATTCATAGATTGTGACTAGCTTAATTTTTATCAGAGAAGCTTACTCTAGCAACTGAAGGAAATAGATGCAGAGAGAGACCTGCAATCAAACATTAGGCAGAGCTCAGAGCATCCTTTTAAAGTGAAGGTGGTAAAAGAGGAGAAAGGTGTGTAGGAACCATAGTGGTCAAGAATAGCACAAAAATAGCAACAGAATCAACTAACCTGGATTCATAGAGGACTAGAGAGACTGAATAAACTATCAGTTAGCCTGCATGGTACTGATCTTAGCCCTCTACTTATATGTTATAGTTATTTAGGTTGTTTGTTTGTGGGACTCTGAAAAATGGGAGCAGGCTTATTTCTAAACATTTTGTATGATTTGTGACCAGTATTCCACATATAGATTTTATTGTCCAGGCTTTATATGAGGGGAGGGGCCTAGTCTTACTGTAAATTCACATGTCATGGTTGCTTGATATCTGTGAAAGCCTATCCTTATATAGAAAAAAAGAAGGGATGGATGGGGAAAGACAGAGAGGAAGTGACGGAGGCACTATTAGGTGAGAAGAAACTGGTCAGAGAACAAAAACAAAATAAAATAAAGATGAAAATACATTGTATGTATATTTGAGAACTTTGAATAAAATAGTTATGAAAAACAACCATAGAGAGAAAGACATAGAGTATTCAAATATAGTGGAATTGCCTGTAATAACACCTCTTACTATTTGACATTGAAGTATCATAAGTGAAGTGTCACTTGGTATATAAACAGGGTGGGACTAATGAACAAAAGAAGTTCTGCAGTACAATTTTGAACTTCTGGGGCATTTTCTAAGCTATGTTTTTTTTCTTTATTTTGTCATATTGGTTGTATTGATTATTGATTCTTGCATTTTTGTTTTTATTTATAAAAGAATATAAAATTGATTTGGAGGGGAGTGTCTGGGTGGAGTAGGAAGAGGGAAAACATGATTAAAATATATTTCATGCAAAATTATTAGATAAAAAACAGTGAAAAAGAACAACAAATAAGAAAACTGATGTGTTTGTTCACATCAGAAATGCTGAATATGTCATAGAGAGTGAATTATTGTTTATTTTTTTCTCTTTAACAGTCTCTCTAAGAAAATACTATAACAGATTCTTTTACTGTAAATAATTTACAAAAGAAATTAAATTTTAAGGGCTTTTATAAACTTTATGAAGATAAACTAAAATCAGAGAAAATTATAGAATAAGAACTATAATAATATATGTAAGCAAGGATCTTTTCACAAGAAAAAAATTACCTCTTTGATGATAATATCAGAACGTACAGATGTAGAGATAGAAATGAGAGAGACAAGTACATGTTTCCAGATAAAAATGGACTTGCTATGCTTTAGAAGGACAAAGAAATGGGGAGATTGAAGAATAAAAATTGAAGAGAAGAAAGCAGGAGAGCAATACTTTAGAAACTGAAGTAAGAAGAGATCAACCTAGAAAAGTAGAGAGGAAAATAAATGAGATGACACACATAGGACATTGGAAAATTATAAAAGAAAATAGAAAATTAATTTGGGTTACTTGATATTATGCCATTATGAAAGATGATATCCATGCTTCCATCTCTCACAGTATTATAGGAAATATGGTAATACAGATACAATAATTTAAATAAGAATATATTTGTATTATATGGGCAAATATTAAACTGATCTTTGGTACCAATAAATCAGCCAAAATATTTTTGTCCCATAGACATGTCACCAAGGGACCAGAGAGATCTTGGGATAACCCATAACATAGTTCTTAGCAAAAATACCTTGATTGCTAATTAAAATGAAACAGATACACTGAATAAAGTTGAGCAGGATTAGTGTCTCACCCTTTCAAAATATGTCTAAACTCTTGAAAATTTGTTGAAGATCCCTCATTCTCAGGAATTATACCTGAGAAGAGGAAGAAGTAGAAGAAGAAAAGATGAGGAGGACGAGGAAGAGGAAGAGGAAGGAGAAGGAGAAGAAGAAGAAGAAGAAGAAGAAGAAGAAGAAGAAGAAGAAGAAGAAGAAGAAGAAGAAGAAGAAGAAGAAGA
>NW_004949153.1:2215925-2222367 GCF_000317375.1 Microtus ochrogaster | reverse complement strand
AGAAGAAGAAGAAGAAGAAGAAGAAGAAGAAGAAGAAGAAGAAGAAGAAGAAGAAGAAGACATGAAAAATGAAAACAAAACAAAAAACAGAAAAGAAATTCCAACAGACTGGAATTTACTTTTAAGCACTAATAAAAAGCAACAAGATAATTAATATATGCAATAATAAAGTTTCTGAGGAAAATATATGTGAAGTTGAATTTATTATATGAGTGAGCTGTTATTTGATATTATATTTTTTTACTTTTTGTCTTCAGTTATGTAAAACAATATTTTTCACAGGTTTTCCTCCAAATTTTAAGAAGTGTAGGCAATAATTACTTTTACTATTTATTTATAAGTCTGAATTTTCACTATTACTAAGGGATGATGGGTCACAAGTTCATAAATATGGTATGTTCTGTAAATGCAATTTGATTTGCGAATTGAAGAGATGTTATTCAGAGAAGTATTAAAATGTGAGATCTGAAAATATGCAAAATATTTCTAGAGTAACAGAAATTAGAAAGCCGGCAATGGAAGACCTAGGTCTATGCTGCTATAAGTTGGAAAATTAAAAGATATATTAAAAAATAAAATATGTAAGCCAATTGAGGAATTGTATATGCCTATGGCCTTCATAAAATAGTAATTTCTAGAGTCTTTTGTGAAGAGCTCATGAAGTTCACGTATTATCAGACTTTTTCTTCTCCTGTGACCCAAATCATTATACCAAGTTTATGGTACTACCTACAAAATTGGGAAAGACTCAGCCTTAGTTGTAAATTGCCATGGACTGACTCGGGGGAGCCACTCAGACCATGGGAGAAGTAGGGTTTTGGTAACAGGAAGGCACAAGTTTGGCAAATGACAGATAGACACAACATACAAGAGAGTGGTGGGAATCTGCTGCAATTTTACTGAATTCATGTTTTCCTTATATAGTATTCAAACAAAGAATAAAACAGAAGGTCATGTATCATTGGTTGGCACAGTATGATGTAGCTAGGAGCCGTGGGCTGCGTTCTGGCCCAGCTCTGCATGGCTTGCTTTACCCGAAATAATTACACAGAAACTGTATTCTTCTAAACACTGCCTGGACCATTAGTTCCAGCCTCTTATTGCCTAATTCTCACATCTTGATTAACCCATTTCTAATAATCTGTATAGCACCACGAGGTGGTAGCTTACCAGGAAAGATCTTAACCTGCATCTGTCTTGGAGAGGAGAATCATGGCGACGGCATGACTCAGATTCTTTCTCCCAGCATTCTGTTCTGTCTATTCTGCCCACATAATTTTCTGTCTTATTAAAGGGCCAAGGCAGTTTCTTTATTAACCTATGAAATCAACACAAAACAGAAGACTCTCCCACATCATTTCCCCTTTTCCTATTTAAACAAAAAAGAAAGCTTTAACTTTAACATAGCAAAATTACATATAACAAAACAGTTATCAAGTAAGAATTACAGTTACAATATTTAGATTGTATCTTTTATCATAACTAAGAAAACTATAACTATAACTAACCCTTCTTCAACTCCATCAAAGACTCCAGAAGGATATAATATTATCTAAGAAAACAAGAAGTAAGAAACTTCCAAAATCTAAAAATGACAGAGATATCTTGCTACCTGGACAGTCACCCAAAGTTCTTTTGTACCATAGGGGCATCCATCTTCAGCCTACTGGCCCATAGTATCCAGCAGAGTTTTCCATGAAGCAGGAAATTTCAAAGACAGTTTAGTCACTATCTGCTGTGTCCTGCAGAATGTCTTGCAGACCCTTTCATGAATCAGGAACCCCGAAAGATCATCAGGCAAGTTCAGCAGTCCTCTCTCTGTGGGTTCTTTGTGTCCAGTTTATGCAACAGTCCAGGCAAGAGCAGTTTCTTGCCCAAATGGCTAACCAACTCCTTAAGGAGCCTCTTCGATGCCCATCTTCTTCTTGAAGTAGATTGGTGCTGCAAGGAGCAGACGTGTATCATAGTCATGAAAAGCCCTAAGTTATTAAAATATTTAAAATGCCATATTCTGTAGTCTTTGAAAGATATGAAGAATGTCTATCTATCTGAAATGTATCTCTGTATATTAGAAAATCTAACTAACATGACTACAAGCTTTACTATTGTCGATGATTATCCATTAGCAATGGATATATTTCCTATTATACATTACATTTTAAATGAACTACACAATCACAATACCTTAACCAATATCAGAAATACATATACATATAACAAAATTGACCTTAAAATCCATACCAATGCAAATTAATCATAGCTGTCTCATATCCCCCTTTAAATGTAAAAGAACATTTATAAACAATATTTGGGATTATGGGTGCATTTTTTTTGTCTCTAAACTGCTTCCTGCTGTATAGGGGTGTTGTTAATCAGGTTGTTTATGGTGTAACCTGTGTGCCAGGTTCATCTCAGTCAGCAATTGAGTGAAGTAAATTTTGAGGGTGTTCACAGGAACTTTTCAAGAGGGCGTGGTCTATCATACCATATTGGGATAGAAGCAATCCACAGGATCTCATCCTCTGTGAAAGCAAAAGAAGACCCTCTCCAAAGCATCATATCCTTATACCCAAATTCTGAAATCACAATACCCTTGTGATATCCATTCTGGTTTAGCTTGGCAGCCCATGTAATGAAATGTGTCTCTGTACTTAGCTCCTTTACAGTCAAAAGATTCAAAGAAAACACAGTAATACAAAGAATTCAGACTCTTTGTGAATTTTCCATTTTTATGTGTCTTATTTTCCTTTATTTCTTTTAATCTATAGCTATGTGTACTCTGTCTCTTTAAAGACTTTACCCTTTTTTAAAAAGACATTAACTTTCTTCTCTATATTTGTTTTCTTCTCTCTCTCAAGCCTACATACACTCATCCAACCTTGTGACCCATTTAGTGGTCTTTTATGTCTGAATCTGTCCTATTGTGAATCTGTAATTTTTTTACTATGCAGGAGCACTTTTGATTTGTGCCTTTAAATGACTAAGAGCTTAACAATCTAAGCTGTGTTTTTTTTAGTTCATAAACAGGTACTGCAGGTTTGTCCCAACGAGTCCAACATGGTGGAGCTGCTTGTGACTTTGAGCTGTAGAGCAGTGGGCTGCTCTGGATATTGCCTCCACCTCTCTCCAATTTCAAAATGGAGGACGTACCATTTTTTATTAGCTCTGGGGCTACCGGGTAGGAGCTGCACTCAGCACTTTAACTCTGAGACTGAGCACTCAGCACAGAAACTCTTTTCATCCAAGTTACATCCAAATCTGACTGGCAGAGCACTGCACAGCCTGGAAACATGTCTCTGTATGGTGGCAGGGATCCGCCATGCTCTCCTGCCTGCCTAAGCCTGATTCTTCAGTCTGCCCAGGCAGGAAGAGCTGAGCCAAGGGCATGGTCTTAGAGTACTCCCCTTCACTCCCAAGCGGGAACACAAACATACAGTCCCATAAAAGCCATTAAAATGATTTAAAGCCAGAGTTTGCATTGGCGGCACAGCCCCAGGAAGCTGCACTTTAAAATGACATGGTTTTTTTCTGCCGCTATTGCTGAAACAGGAAATCAGTCTATGGCATGCCACCAACAAACAGCAAAAATCTGCATTAAACTCTGTTTTTTTTCTCTGTTTAAAATTAAGCTCTCTCAGGTTTTACATGGAGTTTGTTACCATGTTGAGTGCCACTCTGTAGAAGGGAGCTGTGGGCTGCATTCCTGCCCAGCTGCGCACAGCTAGCTTTACTGGAAATAATTAAACAGAAACTGTATTCTTTTAAATACTGCCTGGACCATTAGTTCCAGCCTCATATTGGCTAACTCTCACATCTTGATTAACCCATTTCTAATAATCTGTGTAGCACCATGAGGTGGTAGCTTACCAAGAAAGATCTTAACCTGCATCTGTCTTGGAGAGGAGAATCATGGCGACTGCATGACTTGGATTCTTTCTCCCAGCATTCTGTTCTGTTTACTCTGCCTACCTTATTTTCTGTCCTATTAAAGGGCTAAGGCAGTTTCTTTATTAACCTATGAAATCAACACAAAACAGAAGACTCTCCCACATCAGTATGAAAGCTTCTTTTAGTCACATCAGCTATATTTAAGAAAAGTATTTATCAGGAACAGGTGCTAGACATAAAACATCCTTAGAAGATGAACGTAAACTTCAGACAAGTAGTTTCATCTTATGAATAGAAAGTTTCTTTCTCATTATCACTGTCATGGCCTTTCCTCTTTCTAACCCTTTCTTTATCTCATCTAGTGACCAAATATACCTAATCAGTTCTCTGCACCTGCTGAAATATACTTTTTTGTACCTTCTTATGCAGCAGACACTATGGGGGTTGGAATCTAGCAAGCCTAGCCATAAAGTTCAAAGTATAATATAACACTCTTGTCCATCAACATTAATCCATCTATTTCCTTGGTCATCATACACCCTGTGTATGACAAGTGTTCTTCTGTGGTCTTATACATTCCCATACTTTGCTTCTCTATCTCAGAGCTGTTCCTGAAGAGAATGATCCTTGTCTTGTATATATAAAGACTATCATTATTATTAAAGAGATTGTGCAAAGCTCATATCCCGCATAGACAGCTAATCGAGAAACACATCTATGCCCCAAGGCAGCCAGTACCAGGCTGTCTGCTATTGACCTCCAGGAAGCCTAGTCCCATAGGACACATAGCTCCCATCCGGCATAATGACATATGTCATGTCACACAGACGACACTGAAGTTGGTGTGGCAGTAAATTATACCTTCCTACTTTTTATTTTCCTTGAAAAATGTTGAGTTAAAGCCAAGTGATATTTTCTATAATATGTTAAATATGAGGATTAAAGAGTTGGTCCAACAGTTAAGAATACTTCTTGTCCTTATAGGGGATCACATTTCTGATTTTACCACCCATGACAAGTAGCATTTTACTAACTGATACTCTGATACCTGAACATGAGACTCTGACACCTTCACTTGTCATATCCACTCACATGTACATACCCATGTAGAAATATACATGAACATCCACATAGTTAAAAAATATAGCTTTAATAATATGTCAATTGTCATTATTACCTTGTGGTATTTTGTTAACATATTCTTTTTTTTAACTTTTCTTGACTCTTTGTAGATTTACTTTGTGCCTCCTGTTCCCACTTATTTCCCCATCCAATCACCTCTGTTCTACACTCTTGTGACCTCACCACAAAATAAAATAAAATTTGAAAGAAAAGTCTCAAAACAAAACAAAAATGAAAGAAAATTTGGCCATAAAAAATATGTAATGTTGCCCAGTAAATTATACGATATTCCACTTAGTCCATATTACTTTACTTGTAAATGGATCTCTGGTCTGGCTTAAGGCCTTTAGCTTCTGTTACATACTCCAGCAGTTCATAGATGAGGTGAATGTTGGAGTGAGTTAACTCACTGCCCTGTTTCTGGGACTGGGTTGTAGTTGGTTTGATCAGCCACCAAATTTCCCTCACCATCATCACCAGGATGAGTTATCCAGTACTGTCCTAGTATTCTCACCCAATAATGAAGTCAGCAAGGAGAAGGCCCAATTCTGCTATCACTCCCCTGTGCAGTCTCACTTGTGGCTCTGCCAAGTGGGTCAGACAATTGTACTACACAGGAAAGGTGCAGTCCCAATTTTCTCACACTCATGAACCCAGGACCAGCTCTACAACACTCCCCAGGTAGCAAGAGGCAGGTGACAGAGAATGTTTTCTATACCTCATCCAACCATATGACAATGAGGGGTGGAGCAATATATTCATAGTACTTTCTTTGGAACAAATGACTCCATTCAACAGTGCCAGATCTACTGTGCTGCATGGTTTATGTGCAGGGCCACTTTCCTGAGTATTGCAGTCAGTGAGCAGCAGGGTCAACCCTCTCAAGCTCATAACCCCAGGGCCATGTTTTCCTGCCTTACATAGACAGAAAGGAATGAGGGATGAGAGAGGAAAGGGTATCTTTCCCTCACTCATGTCATCACATGGCAGAAAATGGGGCTAGCTTTCTCACCCTTATACCTTCATGACCAGCTCACTTGTATACAAGAAATGAGATTCAACTCTACTGTGTTTCTCAGGCAAGTTGCAGTGCCAACTTTCCCAAATGCTACAGTTGGTGATGGGTAATGCCAGTTCTCTCTACTGCTGCTGCCAGTGAGGGGTGGGACCAACTCTGTGCAACCCTCTTCTCACTCTTTTACATAAAAATAGGAGCCAAGGACCTTACCATAGACCTTGTCTATGGCAGGGCTGCAAACCAAAACATGGTCTATTACAGTAACCTATGCCTGTCTAACAACATTGCTCTGTGTTGCAGCACTCACTATTCATATCTGTATGGTCCTAAAGAGTCACAGCCCTTGGGCACTAATATGGCTTTAGATGGCAATGAAGACTCTTGAAATCTGCATTACCCTTGATGGCAATAAGG
>NW_004949153.1:2209745-2213005 GCF_000317375.1 Microtus ochrogaster | reverse complement strand
GCAGTTTCTTTATTAATAAGAAATCATTCCCACATCAGACACCAACTACAGTTAGACCATAGACCCATATATGTTCATTTGCCGAATCCTGGGCCCAGATACCACCATGGCCCTGCTTGGCAATGCATATCAATCAGTCAGACTAGCATGGATGCAGTGGCAGTGTAGCTATCAAAAATCCACCTGACCCAAATGGCAGTTCAAACACAGGGCATCCACACAACCTTCAATGGCAACAGGAATCTCAGCTATCAATATAGATTCTTGCTATAGCAAGACCACAGAAACAGACATGGCTTTGGCTGCAGCTCAGTCATTAAGCAGCCAAGAGCCCAGGTGCCAGCAGAAGTCACTCAGGGTCTGTATGGGCTCACTAGTGGTTCAGCCTTCTAACAAGACAATGACTGCATGTCACATCCTCTGTGTGATCTTTGGTGCCAATACAGATAAAGGACATAAACATAAACTCAGGTCACAGTAAGAACATGGAACCAGATAAGGTCCTTGACGGCAACACAGTCAATGATGTCATCATGGCTGTAGTGGTCATTGCAGACTGCTCAGACCAGCAAAAGTCTGGTTGTGGCATGCCCCTCAAATGTCAACATTACCACAGCCGGCACCCCAGAACCTGGGAATCTGCTCAGTATTTGATGGTAACCTGATTCACAGAAGATAGCACTGTCCCTGACATACAGTAGGTCACAGATATGACCATTGACCACAATTTTGGTCCTAAAGAAACCATGACATTTGGTGGAAGGTCAAGCTTCCCAAGTGGCAGCTTGACTCTCAGAGAAATACAGGGCCTCAGGTAACAGCCCAGATCATATTTCTCTGCTTGGCCCTTAATGCCAAAAGAGCCACAGACATCCATTAATAGTCTGGCCACAGGAGAACCACAGAAAAAGACAGGGCCTTGGGAAGCAGTCCTGGGTAGCAGTGCAGACCTCCTGAATCATCATGAACCCATAGTTCCAGGTGAAAGGACAGTCATCACAGTCCTCTTAGATCAAAATGGCAAATATTGGGATATATTCCTTATAAACAAACATAGAGTCACAGGCAGTGGCAGAGATTATGGCAGGGATCTTGTTGGAAGGGGGAGCCATAGACATCAAAACAGACCCCCGCAGGGACATCAGTGCTACAGACAAAGACAAGACCATTGGGAGTAGCCCATGGCAGATGTCCCCACTAATTGGACCAGGTGACAAGTGAGTTATATTCATTATTATGTTCCTCACCTTTCTCACCTCTACAGTTATACCTCTATCCTCAGCACATGAAACTTTTTACCTCATTCTCTTCCATTTCCTCAGCCAGCATTCCATCATCATCATGGTCTGGGTGAATGGTGCAACCAAAGAGAACCACTTAGAACACTGCAGACCTAAGCAGGAAGAGGCAGAAATAACTCCCCCAGGCCCATTTACTTATACTATTTTCTGGATCAGATATTAATTTTGTAAATTAAAACATTATTAAAATTATGCATGATTATGTGGAACATTCCTCTCATTTTCCTAGAATCGATAACTCTGAACAGTGATATGGTTAAGTGTTAATAATCAGGGGATGATAATGTCAAGAATCTGTGGGATAGCCTAAATGATCAGGAACTGGTAGGGTAAAATAAAGGAGAATATGATGGTTATGCTATTCATTAGTTATATCGACATCTTTTTGCCTCTTTCCTGCATGTCTATGATATATGTTCATGACTCTCTTTATTATAGAACCCAGGATTCTTATCGCAGGTGTGGACCTAGCTACAGTGGATTGGGCCTTCCACAGCAATAACAAATTAATATTATGCTCTACAGGCTTACCTGAAGTCTACATTTATTATGTTTTCCATTTCTCTGATGACCCTAGCTTTTATCAAACTGACTTAAAACTAGCCAGCACACTAATGTTTATATACTTATGTCTTTTAAATTTAAAAGGTTTTTTTCCATTTAATGTGATGTTAGCTGTCAGCTTGCTGTATGTTGCTTTTATTATATTTATATGGTAATTGGATCCCTGATCTCTCCAAGACCTTTATCATGAAGGGGTGTTGGATTTTGTCAAACGCTTTTCCAGCATCTAAAAAAAAATGTTCATATGCTTTTTTCTTTAAGTTTATTTATATGATGGATTACATTGATACATTTTCATATGTTGAACGACCCTGCATCTCTGGAATGAAGCCCACTTGATCATGATGAATGATTTTTTTATGTGTTCTTGGATTTGGTTTGTCAGTATTTTATTGAGAATTTTTATATTCACGTTCATGAGAGAGACTGGTCTGTAATTCTCTTTCTTGGTTGAGTCTTTGTGTGGTTTTGGTATCAACGTAATTATAGCCACATAAGAAAGAGTTTGGCAAATGACCCTTCTGTTTCTATTATGTGTAACACTTTGAGTAGTGTAGGTATTAGCTCTTCTTGGAAGTTCTGATATAATTCTGCCCTAAAACTATCTGGTGCAGAGCTTTTTTTGGTTGGGAGGTTTTTGATGACAGCTTCTATTTTCTTGCAGGTCTATTTAAATTGCTTCCCTGGTATTGATTTGATTTTGGTATATGGTATCTATCTAAAAATTTGTCCATTTCTTTTACATATTCCAATTTTGTGGAATACAGGTTTTTGTAGTAAGACCTAAAGATTTTTTGAATTTTCTCATAGTTTGTAGTCATGTGCCCCTTTTAACTTCTGATTTTGTTAATTTGGATGTTCTTTCTCTGCCTTTTGATGGCTTTGGATAAGGGCTTGTCCATCTTGTTGATTTTCTCAATGAAGTAGCTCTTTGTTTCATTGATTCTTTATATTGTTTTCTTTATTTCTATTTTGTTGTTTTCAGCTCTCATTCTGATTATTTCCTGTCTTCTACTACTCCTGGGTGAGCTTCATTTTGTTCTAGAGTTTTAAGGTGTGCTGTTAAGTCACTAATGTGACATTTCTCTGTTTTATTTATGTGGGCACTTAGTGCTATGAACTTTCCTTTTTGCACTGCTTTCATAGTATCCCATAGGTTTGGATATGTTTTGCCTTCATTTTAATTGAATTCAAGGATTACTTTATGATGTGGGAGTGTCATATATCAATCTATTGATTTCATTGGTTAAGCAATAAAGAAACTGCTTTGGCCCTGATAGGTTAAAACATAGGTGGGAGGAGTAAACAGAACAGAAGGCTGGGAGAAAGAAGCTGAGTCAGTGAGTCGCCATGATTCTCCCACTCCAGAAAGATGCAGGTAAAGATCTTCTCTGG
>NW_004949153.1:2201221-2209601 GCF_000317375.1 Microtus ochrogaster | reverse complement strand
GTGTGGGTGGCTGGGTGCCAGGGACGCAGCCCTCAGCACCGCCGCTCGTATTACTACAACTTTAATTACTTTCTTTGTTTCTTCCTTGAACCAAGGGGTGGTTCAAATTAAATGGAGAGAAATTCAAAGTGATTCCACTAAAATCAGGAACAAGGGAAGGCTGTCCACTCACTCCATACCCCCTCATAAAAAGTTCTTCAAGCTTTAGAAATAAAATAAGACAACAAAAGGAGTCAAGGGGATTCAAATTGAAAGGAAGTCAAACTTTCGTTATTTGTACATGATATGATATTATACATAAGTTACCTGAAAAACTTTACCAATGCACTCATAGAACTGATAAATCCCTTCAATGATGAGGCAGGATACAAGATAATCTCAAAAAAAGAGAAAAACAGCACCCCTTCTATGCACAAATGATAAAGAAGCTGAGAGGGAAATTAGAAAAAAAATCACCATTTACAATAGACAAAAAATAACATAAAATATCCTGAGGTAACACTAACCAAGGAAGTAAAAGACCTATTTGGCAAGAACGTTAAGTCTTTCCAAAATTAAATTGAAGAAGATACCAGAAAATGGACAGATCTCTCATGCTCTTAGATAGGAAAGATCAACATTAGTAAAAATGTCAATCCTATCAAAAGCAATCTATAGATTTAATTCATTCCCCATCAAAATCACAACAAAATTCTTCACAGACCTTGAAAGAACAATAATCAACTTCATATGGAAAAACAAAAAACCCAGAATATCCAAAAGAATACTGTACAATAACGGAATTGCTGGAGGCATTACCATTCCTGACATCAAGCTCTATTACAGAGCCATAGTAATGAAAACAGCTTCATATTGGGATAAAAACAGAGACATTGAGCAATGGAATCTAATTAAAAAACCGGATATTAATCCACACACCTATGAACACCTGATGTTTGACAAAGAAGGTAAAATTATACAATGAAAACAGGAAAGCATCTTTAAGAGATGGTGCTTGCATAACTGGGTGTCAACCTGCAGAATAATGGAAATAGATACATATCTCTTGTCATGCACAAAACTCAAGTCCAAATGTATTAAAAACTTCAATATAAATCTGACCACACTGAACCTGATATAAGAGAAAGTGGGAAGTAGCCTTCAATGCATGGGCACAGAAGACCACTTTCTAAATATATCCCCAATAGCACAGACACTACAAGCAACAAAAGATAAATAGGACCTCCTGAAACTGAGAAGCTTCTGCAAAGCAAAGAGCACAATCAATAAGACAAAATGGCAGCCTACTAAATGGGAAAAGGTCTTCACCATCCCCAAAGCAAACAAAAGACTGACCTTCAAAATATATAAAGAACTCAAGAAATTAGACACTAAAAATCTAAATAATCCAATTAAAAATGGTGTACTGAACTATATTTCAACTGGCTAAAGGATATTTAAGAACATGTTCAACTTCCTTAGTTATCAGAAAAATGCAAATCAAAATGACTCTGAGATGCCATCTTATCCCGGTCAGAATGGCTCAGATCAGAGACACTTATGATAGCTTATGCTGGAAAAGATGTGGAGTAAGGGGAATATTCATCCATTCCTGGTGGGAATGCAAACTTGTTCAATGACTTTGGAAAGCAGTATGGCAGTTTCTCAGAAAATTGGGAATCAACCTACCTCAGGATTCAGCAATACCCAAAAGATGCTCACTAATACTACAAAGGCATTTGTTCAACTATGTTCATAGCAACATTATTTGTAATAGCCAGAACCTGGAAACAACCTAGATGCCATTCAAATGAATAATGAATAAAGAAAGTGTGGCACATTTCAAATTAGAATACTACCCAGTGATAGAAAAAAAAAATGAAATCTTGAATTTTGCATGCAAATGGATGGAATTAGAAAACACTATCCTGCGTGAGATAACTCAGACCCCCAGAAATGAATATGGTATGTACTCACTCATAATTGGATACTAGCCATAAACAAAGGACATTGATCCCAGAGAAGCTAAATAATAAGGTGAAGTGAAAGAAAAACTTATATAGACTCACCTAGAAATTGGAAAGAGACAAGATCTCCTGACAAAAAAATGGAGCATGGGGACGGGGGGAGGGTAGATGGAAGGGGAAACGTGGAAGAGGAGTGTAGAAGGGGAGAATTGAAGAGAACTTGAAGGAATGGGTTAGTTGAGATGGAGGAAGGACAGATATGCGGGCAAAGAAACAGATACCTTGATGAGGGAGCCATTATGGGTTTAGCAAGAAACCTGACTCTAGAAAAATTCCCAGGAATCTTCAAGGATGATCCCAGTTAAGACCCTAAGCATAAGAGGAGAGGCTACCTGAATTGACTTTGCCCTGTATTCAGACTGATGTTTATCTTAAATAACACCATAGAAACTTCATTTAACAACAGATGGAAACAGAGGCAGAGTCCCACATTGGAGCATGGGACTGAGCTCCCAAGGTCCAGTTGAAGAGTAGAAGGAATGAGAATATGAGCAAATAGTTAAAGATCATGAAGGTTTTATCCACTGAAACAGTTTATCTGAGCTAATTGGAGCTCACCAACTCCAGCTGGACTGGGGAGGAATATGCATAGGACCAAACTAGTTCTTCATGTTATGGATGACAGTTGTATGGCTGTGGCAGACTGAGTGGCCATTGGCAGTGGCACTGGGATTTATCTCTATTGCATGTACTGTTTTTTGGTGGGGAGGGATCCTATTCTCTTTGAATGTATACCATGCTTAGCCTAGATGTAGTAGGGAGGGCCTTGGACCTTCCACAAAACAAAATGCCTTACCTTCTCTTAGTATTAGAGAGGCGTAGGGTGGGAGGTTGTGTGTAGGGAATGGAAATAGGGGAGGATAGGGGAATTTGGATTGATATTTATTTTTTACAAAAAAATCCAATAAAAAAGAAATTAAGGAGAAATGGAAGCAAAATATTAAAAAAATTGTATTGCTTTTCCTTATTGCTTTTATTCTTCTATCTCCTTCAAGCTATTCTCTTTTGAACCTTTCAGATGGATAACCATTCTCATGATTTACCTTCTTTTTCTTTCACTATTATTGTTACACACTAATTTTCCATAAATTATATATATATATATATATATATATATATATATATATATATATATCTGCAAATTTCTGAGACAGTTTTTCAGTGTTTGATTGTATATGGTTTTAGGTTGTACAAATTTACATTGGACAACTAATAACAGGCCTCAAACATGGCAGAGGATATTTCTGCCTTTCATGAAAGTAATTAGTTGCCCACATTTCTTTATCTAGGGAGGTGACCACATATAAAATTCTCCTTTTCCATTAACATGCCTGTGGTAATTATCACTGTTCTCTTCCTGGTCATGCAAACATTTCTTGGAAACATCAGTTCGTAGCAAACTTTCTGGTTTTCTGCCTCATCAGTCTTTTCAATCCCTCTTTAATGATCTTCCAGGAGCAATCTATGTAAGAACCAAGTTGGTGGTATATCTATTATGTCTGATTACCCAGAATGTGACGATCTTTGAATTGTGTTTAGTTGTGATTATCTATGATAGAATCCATACTGTAATGAGAAATATCTTTGATGATGTATAGCAACTTCAGTATTTGTAAGTATAGGAAAAATATAAAATGTACAAAGGAATTGTGCTCTTCTAGTAAAGTGAAAGTATTATATCATTTTCTAAGATTCATGACATCTCTAGCCCTTGTCCAAGCAATAGAGGCTATACAAAGGAAAAAATTACTGGTTAAGGAGTTCCATAAACCAATAGAGACACCTATAATGTCATTATTGTCTCCACTAAAGTTCAAGATAGTGGGTTATATCTGGATTACAAAGGATTCTTCCTTTTCCCAATCAGTATTATATCACTATTATAGAAATAAGTTTACACTGTTCAGGATATCAAGAACTTCCCGACCTCTTTAGAGAAAGACAAGTGTGAAAAATAAAGTGATGTAGATGAAGCTCTAAATATATATTTTACTTCTTCCATGTGAAAGCAAATGAGTTTTAGCTCCTTTCATGATTGGAGTTAGGTATGAGGGCTACCCACAACTGTAAATTCTACAGATTTCTGAGGACTACAACTATCTCTTACCCATACCTGTGGCAAACTATTATTTTTATTCATTACCATAGCAAGTATTAAGGTCACTGGCATCTATTTGTCTCTGTTTACTTTGAAAACTGTGATACGAAACAAACCAGCAAAATTTGCATGGTGATGTGTTTTAGAAACTACTATATTACAAACATTCCATGGCACATATGCAGAGTTCATATAAATTATCACTGACTTCATCTACATATACTTGAACCAAGATGTTCCATAGTTACTTAGACTTTTGTAAGAACTTCATTTAATACCTTGTTTACATATGTTTAATTTTAACAAGTAAGTATAATAAAGCTTCAGATAACTTCGTAACACAGCCAACTTGCATTTCAATATAGTTTGGATAAATTTGTCCTATGATATTTACGAATTTGCAATCTTGTTCCCCAGCTTAATATTGTGTTGGCATTAAGGCAAAGAAGAAATTTGAAGGTGTTTAGGTGGTATTAGAAGTTATATGTCTTTAAGGATGCTAAAATCGAAAGAAAATTTGATAGTTTTTAGAGAATAGAGTTATTTCCTATAATAGTGAGTTGACCTCAAAAAAATCCCCAGGCTTAAACACACACAAAGAATTTAAAGAAAACGAGAACTCTTAAGAAAGAAAGAATGTTATTCCTCAGAAGAGTTTGTTCTGAAAAATATGTACAAGTGACATTGTATAGGCTTTTCTGGATACATTTAGTAACTTTTTATCTTTAGGAATTATTAATATCACATAATTATAAAAGAAGCCATGAATTTGAGAACAAGATGGAAAAATATATTCAAACATATTTGATTGAAAGGGAAAGAGAGGGAGAATTATTATAACTGTTACAATATAAAAAAATGAAAAACACCAGTAATGGAGGAAGGTCATTGGTTAATAAAGAAACTGCCTTTGCCCATTTGATAGTCCACCCCTTAGGTGGATGGAGTAGACAGAAAAGAATGCTGGGAAGTAGGGAAGTGAGCCAGACGCCATAGCTCTCCTCTCTGAGCCAGATGAGATGGAGCTCCGACCGAGGATGGATGTAGGCTAGAATCTTCCCGGTAAGCCCAACTTGTAGTGTTACACACATTAATAGAAATGGGTTAATCAAGATGTGAGGGTTAGCCAGTAAAAGACTAGAGCTAATGGGCCAAGCAGTGTTTAAATGAATACAATTTGTGTGTTGTTATTTCAGGTGTCAAGCTAGCCCTGCGGGAGCCGGGCAGGATAAAAAGCAGGCCCACAGCTCCTTCTACACACCAGAATTAATTTCTTCCCTCCCTGTAATATCTTATATTAAATGCACTGCTCTAATAAGGCATCAGCCATGACATGAGGCTCTCACCATGAGCTAACTTGATAAGGATGTTCAATTTTGGATTTTCATACTCTAAAATTGTGAGTTAATTCCCCAATCTTTATAAAATGCGAGCACAGAATTAGCATGGAAACATCGATAGTTTTCCTATAGAAAATGAAGCACAGAGAATGAAATCATGAAAAAAGCATCAATAACAACTGCTTCAAAAATATTTACTTTAGAACAAATGTAACAAAATGTGGAAGACTTGTGCAATGAAAACTTTAAGACACTGAAGAAATTAACTGAAGAACTGATGAAATGGAAAGAATGTCTATTTTTATTGACTAGTAGAATTTACATTATGAAAATAGCCAAAATATCCAAAGTAATCCACAAATTCAATAAAATCCTTAAAAAAATTACAGTATAATTCTAAAAAAAAAGAAAAATAATCTAAACATTCATTTAAAGGTGACAAAAACCACCCCTGAAAGTTCCATGTAACCCTGCAAGATAGCCTGCTCCAATACTGAGTGGACCTAAGAGGAGAGTCAGCAGTGGCCACAGGGCCAGACAGCCGAAAACTCACTCTCTACAACCTCCCCCTGGGACAAAACAAAGGGGTCCTTCAATGGCTCCCTAGGAATTTTTAGTTGCCAAGAGAGAGTTTTCTTGCTATCCCTCAACCCACCCCTCCAGCATACCCATTTGTTCCCTGCAAGCTCCATGGAACCCTGCAATCCAGCCTGCTCCAATACTGAGGGGACCTCAGAGATAAGTCAGCAGTGGCCACAGACTGCCAGATGTCCCAGTCTCTAGGACCACTCCTGGGGGTGTGGACAAAACCCTCCAACTCCTTTGTCTTTTACAGCCAGCCAGCAGAGAGTTTCCCTGCTATCCCCCACCTCACCCACTCCCAAACCCACCGTTCCCTGTGAGCTCCATAGAACCTGGCAACACAGCATGCTCCAATAGTGAGGGGACTTAAGAGACAGCCACAGCAAGGATTGGACCAAGATGCAAATGATGTGGGAGTCCTCTCTGTGTGTTGCTTTTCTTAGTTAATGAATAAAGAAATTTCCTTGGCCTGTTGATAGTACAGAATGTAGCTAGGCAGGGAAGTCATAATTGAATGCTGGGAGAAGGAAAGAGTCAAAGAGATGCTGTGGAGCTGCCAGAGACAAATGTTGGTAATTTTACTTGGTAAACCACTGCCACATGGTGATATACAGATTAATAGAAATTGGTTGAATTAATAAAAGAGTTGGCCAATAAGAAGCTAGAGCTAATGGGCCAAGAAGTGATTTAATTAGTACAGTTTTTGTGTGGTTATTTCTGGGGTAAGTTACCTGGGCAGTCAGGATGAACAAGCAACCTGGCTTTCCTTGCAACATACCAAGACACTGCTGGCCTCATTTGAAGGAAGAGATGGGTAGGCGCCAATGCAAGAATTCCTCCAACATTCTAAAATACAACATGGAAATGCCAAAACCCAGCAGACACACAAGAAGACTTGATCATCTTAACCCAGAAGAAGTAGAAGAAAATGACTTCAAACATAACTTTATGAAAATAGTGGAGACCTTTAAGAGTAAGTGAAAAACTCCCTTAAAGAAATGGTAGAGAAGGCAACAACAAAAACAGCTGGGAGAAAGTAATAAATCTCTCAAAGAAAACCAAGAAAAAGCAATCAAACAGGTGAAGGAAACAGTTCAAGAATTGAAGACTAAAATAGAAACAATAAAGAAAACACAAAACAAGGGATTTCTAGAAATAGAAAAATGGGGTAAAAGAACAGGAACTTCAGAGACAAGTATAACCAACAGAATACAAGATATAGAAGAAAAATCTCAGGTGCTAAAGATACTATAGAGGAAATAGACTTATTGATCAAAGAAAACAGCAAAACCAACAAATTCTCATCACAAAACATTCAGGAAAGCTGGGATACCATGAAAAGACCAAACATAATAATAATAGGGGTAGAAGGAGAAAAACTCCAGCTCAAAGGCACAGAAAATATAGTCAACAAAATTATAGAAAAAAAAATCCCAACCTAAAAAAGGATATCCCGATGGAGGTACAAGAAGCTTACAGAACACCAAATAGACTCGATTATATAAAAACATTCTTGTGCCATATAATAATCAGAACACAAAACATACAGAATAAAAAAAGAATATTAAAAAAAAAGAATATTAAGAGCTACAAAGGAGAAGGTCAAGTAACATATAAAGGTAAACCTAACAGAATTACACCTGAGTTCTCAATGGAAACTATGAAAGCAAAAGGTCCTACATATATGTGCTGCAGACAATAAGAGACCATGGATGCAAGCCCAGACTACTATACCCAGCAAAGCTTTCATTCACCATTGATGGAGAAAAAAAGATATACAATGACAAAAACAGATTTAAACAATACATATCCACAAACCCAGCCTTACAGAAAATACTAGAAAGAAAATCTCAACCCAAGGAAGCTAACAACACCCACAATAAAACACACATCTAATAACCCCCCACCAGCCTAACAAAAAGAAGGGAAACACACAAATACTACTACTGAAAAATCACCGGAGTTAATAAACACTGGTCATTAATATCATTTAATATCAATGGACTCAATTCACCTAAAAATACACACACACACAGGCTAAGAGAATGGATAGAAAACAGAATCCAGCATCTTGCTGTTTACAAGAAACATACCTCAACCACAAAGACTGACATTAACTCAGAGTAAAGAATTTGGAAAAGGTTTTCCAATCAAATAGATCTAAGAAACAAGCGGGTTTCTTATATCCTAATATCCCACCAAATTTATTTCAAACTAAAATCAATCAAAAGAGATGGAGATAAACACTCTATACTCATAACAGGAACAATTCATTAAGATGAAGTCTCAATCCTGAATATCTATGCCCCTAATACAAGAGTACCCACATATGTAAAAGAAATGTTACTAAAACT
>NW_004949153.1:2198952-2200723 GCF_000317375.1 Microtus ochrogaster | reverse complement strand
AGAGAAATTAAAATCTTCATTGAATTAAATGAAAATGAAGGCACAACATATTCAAACCTATGGGACACTATGAAAGCAGTGCTAAGAGAAGAGTTCATAGCACTAAGTGTCCACATAAAGAAAATGTTACATTAGCAACCTAACAGCACACCTGAAAGCTCTAGAAAAAAAAAGAAACAGACTTACCAAGGATGATTGGAAGGCAGGAAATAATTAAAATGAGTGCTGAAATCAACAAATTAAAAACACAGAAAACAATAAAAGAATCAATGAAACAAAGAGCTGGTTCTTATAAAAAATCAACAAGACTGACAAAGTCTTATTCAAACTAATCAAAATACAGAGAGAGAACATCCAACTTAACAAAATCAGAAATTAAAAGGAGTACATAACAATGGACACTGATAAAATTTAGAGAACCATTAGCTCTTATTCCAAAAACCTGTACTCCACAAAATTAAAAACTGTAAAAGAAATGGAAAATTTTTAGATAAATAAAATTTAGGTTTATAGGTTTGTAGATTAATATCCAGGTCTTCAATTCTATTTCATTTGTCAATGTCCCTGTTTTTATGCCAATACCAAGCTGTTTTCATTACTGTGGCTCTGTAATAGAGTTTGAAGTGAGGGATGGTAATGCCTCCAGAAGTTCATTTATTGTATAGGATTGTTTTGGATATCCTGTTTTTGTTTTTGATTTTTCCATGTAAAGTTGATGACTGTTTTCTCAAGGTCTGTGAAGAATTGTGTTGGGATTTTGATTGGGATTGCATTGAATCTATAGATTGCCTTTGGTAGAATTGCCATTTTTTATTATGTTGATCCTACCAATCCAAGAGCAGGGAGATCTTTCCATTTTCTGGTATCTTCTTCAATTTCGTTCTTCAAAGCTTTAAAGTTCTTGTCAAACAGACCTTTCACTTCCTTGGTTAGTTTTACCACAAGATACTTTATGCTATTTGTGGCTATCGTGAAATGTGATGTTTTTCTGATTTCCCTCTCAGCTTCTTTATCCTTTTTATATAGGAGGGCAACTGAATTTCTTGAATTGATCTTGTATCCTGCCACATCACTGAAGGTATTTATCAGCTATAGGAGTTCTCTGGCAGAGTTTTTGGGGTCACTAATGTACACTATCATATCATTTGCAAATAGTGAAAGTATGACTTCTTCCTTTCCAATTCAAATCCCCTTGATCCCTAATGTTGTCTTATTGCTAGACCTTCAAGCACTATATTGAAGAGATATGGAGGGAGTGGACAGCCTTGTCCTGTTCCTGATTTTGGTTTTATCGATTTGGGTTTCTCTTCATTTAATTTGATGTTGGCTGTCGGCTTGCTGTATATTGCTTTTATTATAGATATGATCCTTGTATCCCTAATCTCTCCAAGACCTTCAATATAAAGAGGTGTTGAATTTTGTCAAATGTTTTTCCAGCATCTTATGAAATGATAATATTTTTTTTCTTTCAGTTTATTCATATGATGGATTACATAAATAGCTTTTCATCTGTTGAACCAATGCTGAATCTCTGGGATGAAGCCTACTAGATCATAATGGATGATTTTTTTATGTGTTCTTGGCTTCAATTTGCCAGTATCTTATTGAGAATTTTTGCATCAATGTTCATGAGTGAGATTGGTCTGTAATTCTTTTTCTTGGTTGAGTCTTTGTCTGGTTTTGGTATCAGGGTGACTGTAGCTATATAAAAAGAGTTTGGCAATGGCTTCCTTGTTTCTATTATGTGGAACACTTTGAGAAGGTGTTACTA
>NW_004949153.1:2196995-2198852 GCF_000317375.1 Microtus ochrogaster | reverse complement strand
TCTTTCCATTTTCTGGTATCTTCTTCAATTTCGTTCTTCAAAGCTTTAAAGTTCTTGTCAAACAGACCTTTCACTTCCTTAGTTAGTTTTACCACAAGATACTTTATGCTATTTGTGGCTATCGTGAAATGTGATGTTTTTCTGATTTCCCTCTCAGCTTCTTTATCCTTTTTATATAGGAGGGCAACTGAATTTCTTGAATTGATCTTGTATCCTGCCACATCACTGAAGGTATTTATCAGCTATAGGAGTTCTCTGGCAGAGTTTTTGGGGTCACTAATGTACACTATCATATCATTTGCAAATAGTGAAAGTATGACTTCTTCCTTTCCAATTCAAATCCCCTTGATCCCTAATGTTGTCTTATTGCTAGACCTTCAAGCACTATATTGAAGAGATATGGAGGGAGTGGACAGCCTTGTCCTGTTCCTGATTTTGGTTTTATCGATTTGGGTTTCTCTTCATTTAATTTGATGTTGGCTGTCGGCTTGCTGTATATTGCTTTTATTATAGATATGATCCTTGTATCCCTAATCTCTCCAAGACCTTCAATATAAAGAGGTGTTGAATTTTGTCAAATGTTTTTCCAGCATCTTATGAAATGATAATATTTTTTTTCTTTCAGTTTATTCATATGATGGATTACATAAATAGCTTTTCATCTGTTGAACCAATGCTGAATCTCTGGGATGAAGCCTACTAGATCATAATGGATGATTTTTTTATGTGTTCTTGGCTTCAATTTGCCAGTATCTTATTGAGAATTTTTGCATCAATGTTCATGAGTGAGATTGGTCTGTAATTCTTTTTCTTGGTTGAGTCTTTGTCTGGTTTTGGTATCAGGGTGACTGTAGCTATATAAAAAGAGTTTGGCAATGGCTTCCTTGTTTCTATTATGTGGAACACTTTGAGAAGGTGTTACTATTCTTGGAATTTCTGGTAGAATTCTGCACAAAAACCAACTGGTCCTGGGCTTTTTTTCTGAATGGGAGGTTTTTGATGACAGCTTCTATTTCCTCGTGACTTATAGGTCTATTTAAATTGTTCACCTGGTATTGATTTAATTTTGTACATGGTATCTATCTAATAATGTCAATTTCGTTCTCATTTTCCAATTTTGTGGCATATGGAATTTTTTAGTAAGACCTGATGATTCTCTGAATTTTGTCATTGTCCTTTGTTATGTTCCCCTTTTCATTTCTGATCTTCATAATTTGAATGTTCTCTTTCTGCCTTTTGATTAGTTCGGATAGGGGTTTGACATTCTTATTGATTTTCTCAATGAACCATCTCTTTTTTTCATTGATTCTTTGGACTGTTTTCTGTGCTTCTATTTTGTTGATTTCAGCTCTCAGTTTATTTCCAGTCTTTTACTTTTCCTTGGTGAGTCTAGTTCTTTTTATTCTAGAGCCTTCAGGTGTGCTGTTAAGTCTCTAATGTGAGCTTTTGCCATTTTCTTCATGTGGGCACTTAGTGCTATGAATATTCCTCTTAGCACTGCTTTGATAGTGTCCTATAGGTTTGGGTACCTTGTGGTTTCATTTTCGTTGAATTCAAGAAAAACTTTAGTTTCTTTCTTTATTTCTTCCTTTTTCCCAGGGGTGGCTCAGTAGTTGACTATTCATTTTCCATGAGTTTGCAGGCTTTCTGGGGGTCTAACTGTTGTTAAATTCTAACTTTACTCCATGGTAATCTGATAGGGCACAGGTGGTTGGTTACTCCAAATTTTTTTGTATCTGTGGATGTTTGCTTTGTTACAGAGTATATGATCAATTTTCGACAAGGTTTCATGAGATGCTGAGAAGAAGGTATGAATATACCTTCTTGTTTGGGTGGAATGTTCTATATATGTCTGTT
>NW_004949153.1:2192719-2196220 GCF_000317375.1 Microtus ochrogaster | reverse complement strand
ATTGTGGGTGTTGTTGCCTCCCTTGGATTGATCTTTTCCTTATAATACTTACTGTAAGCTTGGATTTGTGGATATTTATTGTTTAAATCTGTTTTTGTCATGGAAAATTTTGTTTTCCCCGTCAATGATGAAAGAGCTTTGTTGGGTAAAGCAGTCTGGGATTGCATCCCTGCTCTCTTATTGTCTGCAACATGGGAAGATTTTTATATGATCCAGTCTATTTGGTATTCTATAAGCTGCTTATACCTTCATAGGATTATCCTTCTTTATGTTGGGAAAGTTTTCTTTCATAATTTTGTTGATTATATTTTCTGTGTCTTTCAGCTGGAATTATTATCCTTCTTCTACCTCTATTACTCTTAGGTTTGGTCTTTTCATGGTGTCCCAGATTTCCTGGATGTTTTGTGTTAAGAATTTGTGTTCTGGAATAAAAAGCTTCAATCATGTTTCAACATGACCTCCAATGATTTGGATGCATGCAAGTCTTTGATAATTACTGGCCTAAAGTGTATGTTTGAGAAGAAAAATAGAGTTTAAAGATTAGTTCAATAAATATAAAATAGGAAAATGTAAATCAGTAAATGAAACATGAGATAGAAATTTTAAAATAATATTGAGCTAAACATTAAGTCCCTGTAACTGAAAATGAGAAAAAAATGAAAGAATTGATAGAAGTAAATAAAATGTGTGATATCACCTGAAAGTAAGATAATGCTTTAATTAATGATACCTGAGCTAAAACCATGAGAATGATCTATTTATAGATGCTTAATTTTTTTATCTAGTAAATATACCAAAAAGTAATCAGGGTAGGGTCATTTATCTCATGATCATGAGGAACCAGTAATAGGTTATTATTTTTTGCTTACTTTAATGAATAAAGACATGTAGAATTACAATTGCCAAAATATTTTCTATTATTTTTACAAATTTGTGTTTCTTTCTTGTTCAGAATAAAAAAAAAATCCTTTTAACAAAATTTTCAATATTAAAAATTCTAAAAGAATTTTTGTTATATTGATTTTGATAATAATAAAAATTACAGAGCTTACTAAAGTAATTAGGTCAGCTCTAATGTTGTGCTGACTAGGCAAGATAAAGGGCTTTTTTTCTTGAGTGCTGCAGCTGGTAAGAGGGAGGCTCACTTTCCTAGCCCACCACAGGTGGTAATATCAAGAAGGGAATACATCTTTCTCTGACTCTCACCAACACATGCCAGATGAGGGATTGTGGCCAGCTACCACTCTCTCTCAGTCTCAAGACTATCTCACCTGCACCTCTTCAACAGGTTTAGCTCAGCTCTACTGTGCTGCAAAGGCAAGTGGTAGTGCTTGCTTTCCTGAGTGCTGCAGCGTGTAAGGGGGATGGTCAGCTCACTCATATGTCACAGACACTATGGGGCAAAGGGTAATGGGGGGAAACTCTCCTGGATGCAAATAGACAGCTTTACAGGACATCAATTTATAATTGTCAACCTTTGTCTCTGACGGTGAGCACAATCCCATGTATGTACAGGGTAATTCCAGTTAAATTCCTTTGTGCAAGTAGATACACACACACACACACACACACACACACACACACACACACACATCTGCATGGGGATACACATGCATGTATGATGTTTAAGTGTGAAGGTTTCCTATTGCCCATAAATCACTTAGTACCTTTATATTTATATGAAGGTATAAAATAGGTTTTCATAAAGCTATCTCAAACATCCGTACTTATCGTTCTACCAAATATCCCTTCCTTAGTGTCTTATCCTACTATTGTAAAATAAACTAATTTTTATTCTTAATAATATTCATTTATTTACATTATGAAAATACATACAAAATATTTCCCTGTTTATATTTATGAAAAATATGTTACATTTAATACTTAAATAAAAGCCTACTTAATATAACTTACAAAATGTTTTTGAGAAATAACTATCTGAAAAAAGTCTGGGAAAGGACAGATGGCACACCAATTAACTCATGTACTGCCTTTGCAGAGAGCCCTAGTACATTTCACAACATTCATGTGATTCACAGCCAACTGTAGCTTACTCCAGATCTCAGTTCATCTGTCAGTTCTGGACTCTGTGGGCACCTGTACTCAAAAACACATAACCACATGCATATAGACTCGATATGACATAGTAATACCTAGTAGACAATTTCCTAAAAATTAAAAGGTAATAAAAGGATCTATTTTGTTTGTGTAATGCTATTATAATTAATGATTTTTAAGCTCCAGGAAATTTTATTAGTGTTTAAGATATAAATACCTCAGGACATGCAAGCTGTTAATGTCAGCAGATTGATAGCAGGGAGAATAGAGTAAGAAAAAATCCCATGTCATTTAGTTTGGCAAAGAAGTCCAACATATGGTAGATAAGCAGTCATATAGAAGAAAGGGAGGATTTAGGAAAATAATAAGGGATTCCAAAGTGTTAGACAAAATGTATAGAGCATAGGTAGAAAGGAAAACAAGTTTAGTTTATTTCTTTGAGCAAGCATACATATGAACCATCATGGCTGTGCTCTGTAAAAGACTACACTACAAGGTAGGAATATAGACCAACTAAAATGATAGTTTTTCACCAAGAACAGACTTTTTTTTTCTGAGTAGTTTTTCTATGCATCTTTTAATGCTACTATAACATATTCTATGCATCTTTTAATGCTACTCTAACATATTTCCCTCTGAAGAAATAACCATAAAATCATTTGGGAACCAGATGAGGGATCAGAACCCTCCAATACATCTTGCATCTCTGGTTACAATGATTAATTTTCTATGCTTTCCTTGCGAAGTTCTGTTACACAGTTCTCTAGTAAATCACTCGTTTAAGTGTTGCTTATTGTTCCATAAAGTTTTCAAATATAATTAATACTTTCTAGTATTTGAAATTACACTGCATAAAGCAAGCATTCCTTACAAAATCTTTTGGTTGCTGTAAGGAGAAAAAACTGAAATGATTTCCACATAAAAGAATTCTATTGGAAGTTTCCCATAAAATTTAAAGCCTGCTGACCTCTTCTAGAAACTTTGAAATTGAAAATTATTTCTTTCAACAGTTGTTTTATCACAGTAAATGTATAGCTTTCACTTGAGTTATGACATTATAATTTACAACAAAAACAAATAATTTTAAAAGTACTGTTACTTGTTTCCTTCAGAATAAACTTTTTAGACAAATTACATGTTATTTATATGGTTTGTAAGTATTTAGTATTATTCTACAGCATTTGAATAAATAATATCCATTTTTTCCTTCGTTCAGAGTAACCTGTGCTATTTGTGACTTATTTGATACAAAATATGATACATTGAAATCCATTATTTGTAGAGAGAGGCTAAAAACTCTTAGGTACGACCATGATATCCTCAAAAATCAGTTTGACATTATACAGGAAGATAACAGATCCTTGTCTAACAAGACTCTGCTAACAGAGGAAACTTTAGAAAAGACTCAGGTTGATATTAAGGAAAAATTCGTTAATATGGAAC
>NW_004949153.1:2182659-2186639 GCF_000317375.1 Microtus ochrogaster | reverse complement strand
GCCATCAATTATTTTGGTATGACACTTTTTGAAAGCACCTGATATCACATGTAATAGCTATTAGAATTTAAAAATTAAATTGAGACTATTTTTATAATAAGCCAAAGTAAACTTATGCCCCCCTTTTTCCTTATTTCTATGTCTAATCCAAACAGCAAAGAAATATATCACATCCATTAATTAATTTCTATGAAAATTCAATCACATTTTCTAAAATGGTACTTAATGCAAGAACATAACTCTGTATTGACTTGTTGATGTAGGTACTTCATTCAAATAATTGTGTCCTAAAATTCAAAAAGTCAATCAATCAAGCAAATTAAATAAATTATTGCAAGAAATGTGCAGAAATCAATGCATAGAAAAGCTCTTATGTTTGAAATATTAACCAATCACAGTGCAGCTCATTCAATTAGATTCTAGAGATTTCATATCAATATTGCACTATTATTCACTTGAAATCACATGAAACTGAGATTGATCTTGCCAACTATTTTTTCACATAAATATGACTGAAAGAAGAGAGTCATCCTAATGCAATTGCCTCCATTCTTCTCCTATTCCCAGATGTGTTAATTTTATAGGAAGTTGGCAGAACATAGTACTGAACCACAAGGAAAATACAAATTTTAAGTTTTCCTTACCCTTTAGACAAATACATATTTCCCCAGCAATGCAGCTTGTAGAAATTCACTACCACATAAACTTCATGAGTTCTTAATAAATATAAGAGGAACATTGAAGGAATATGTGGGATAATAGAATTTATGTAAGCTTTATTTTCTTTCATGTGTGCACATGCAGGCCTGATGCCAGTGGAACACTTATGATGTTATCAGGTTCCATGAAACTGGAATTACAGATAATTGGGAGCAACCATGTAGATTCTTAGAAGTAAATATAGATTTTCTGAAGGAGCAGAAGGTGTTATTAACCACGGAGTCATTTATTCCAACTCCTGATAATTATTGTGATGATAAATATTATAGTTTCTTATCTAAAATGTCAATTAATATAATACCATATGTGGTTTATATTTCATATTATCCTAATCAGCACTCTAGAGACTGTTCCACCACCAGTAATTCCACTAACACAAATAGCAGTTTTATTCACACCAATTCTCAGAAGGTGCCTACTATAAGATTAGGGACCCATAATGGATGAGCACTGACAACAGACTAAATGAAAATGATTTTATTATACATGAATACATTGAAAGGTCTACCAAAATTTTAATGCTAAATAAGAAATATTACATTGTTTGTTTTGTTGTCATTTATAATGTTTTCATTTTCTGTATACATTTTGAAAGATATGAGAATTAGTCATATTGCTAGAATTCAGATTCAAAGTAAAGATTTCCATTTGTTAAAATCATTAAAAGACACTTGTAAAAATGTTGGAAATGAAATGTGAGTTAAATTTCAGGTTCCTTAGTGTTAAGCTACTTTAGCAAAACTGCATCTTTACTTTAATTGATAATTAACTAGTCTCCTGTATAACAACTACCATATTTTATTTTTCATGAGATTGTATTTTCAATAGTGCATCATATTAATATGAGAAAATTATGTTTGTTAGTGTGTATAATATTGTTTTATCAGTAAATGTCTAGCCAAAATTGGATGTTACATTTAAATTTACAGAAAATGAATCATTTATCTTTAACTGAGTAATCTCACTACCACAAAAACAATAGCAGTAAAATGTCACCACGTTCCACAAAATTTTGCAGTCTTTAAAATTTCAATGTTGTAAGTATGTGCAATATAATACACCTGAAAATTCTTCTTCCTGCTTATATCTGTATTCTGTAATAATAAAATATAAACACTTTAATGTTTGAAAATTAAAACAAAAATATAGGCATTTCTAAATTTTATATGATAAAGTTTATATATACCTGTCATATATTCACTATAAATGCAAGCACATTTAAAGAACCTAAACTAAAACATTATATTTATAATAAACCTCTCCTACAACAAATTTTCTGGGAATACTTGCCTTAATCAATAAAAAAATAATATTATTTGGCACAAAGGTAATGTTAAAAGTATTGATTTTTATTCAATATTTATGTGAGTGTGTATTTGTGTGTGTTTGTGTGTGTGCAAACATTTACTCCCACATGTAAAAATAGTCAGATGGTATTTGTAGATGGCTTCCCTCTCCTCCACCCCACCAGGCCCATTGCAGGGTCCTCCCTGGGCCTTAGGAAATGAGCAAAACTATGACATCATTGACATCTATGTGGAGAACACTGACCAGCAATCTCACCATAATGATAACAAAGGAACTATATAAAAGATGACTTCCACAGATTGTGTGGCACAGTTCCATCACTCCAACAAGAGAATGCATGAAAAGCCCAAATCATATACAAAGCAACACAGTGTAAGCTGTTTATTTGAGAAAAAGAAAACACACATGACATTGATGACTGCAAGTGGCAGAATGCTCGCCTGAAGCAAAAAGAGGAAAAGAAGAGATGATATTGCTCTTTGTAGATAAATCACAACCCTTCCTCCCCCATAGAAGTTGCAAATAAAACAAAATCCAAGTACCCATTTATCCCTGAACAGTAGGCAAGGAAAATGCCCAAGTAGTGGCCAACTAACCCTCTAAGGACAACAGCGTCTACACTAACCTCAAGGACATCATCACCTCTGCTTTTCATCAGAGCTCAGACTCTCAGAGTCAAAACTTGAAGATCCCAGTAATGGGAGAAAGTGAACTGAGATCAGTTTAGCCATGTGTGGTAGGCCTGAAATAAAGAACAACAACAATGTTTGTCTTCTTTTTCTTATCAGTTCATTGTTAGAACCCTCAACACCATTGAAAATTTTTATTTTTCTGCTTTTTTAGTTTTTATTTTTATGTTGAAGCTCTTATCAACAGTTCTTGTCCTCTTCTTCATTTCCAGTATTTTTAAATGTATTCTCTTTAGGTGTTTCCGTTTCCTTTTAAAACAATTAAAAAAAATCCTCACTTAGAAACTCTTTCAATGCTAACATAGAGGACAGAGAACAGACTACTAGTTAGGCCTCTGAGTATTTGTTATTCTGCCCACTGCACCAGCTCTTCCTTCTTAAAGAGCATTTACCTGAAGGATTTCTGCCCTGTTGAGGCTCCCTGGCCCACACAGTAAATTTCTGTTTGGTGGACTTTGTGGGTCTATGAAGTACCCTACTTGAACAAGACAGCAAAGTTGGAATAACAAGAATTGCTCCACTGACCTTTGTAATGGTTGGATCTTTGGAAAAGCAATGTCTTCAGGTGAAAGGGCAAATTCTTAGAGAAGTTTGTGATGTAAAACGAAATTGAGGATAGATTTGCAAAGTCCTTTTCACCTTTCACCTGTCAGATGTTTAAGCCTGCAAAGCAAGGCTTCTAGAAATTCAATGAACATTGGTGGTATATATAGGCAATAGTAGCAGTGAAATCAACTCCCAGAGTGGCAGAGATGGTAAATTGTGACTGGGACAAGGAGGCAGGGAGTCTTTGAGTAGAGTCTTTGTATTACGGGACACTGATGATGTTTTGATAGTTATTTCTTTTACTGAAATGTGAAAATGAGTAAAATGTTCATATGTCTGCATTGTGGCAGATTCTTAAAGTAATGATTCCTCCCTTTCTGTGTATATTTCCAAGAAACAGAACCAACTGATTCTGTATGTAAATTCCAAGAGTGACATACTACCTAAGAAATGTCTTTCAACTTGATTCTCCCTTTACAATAAAAATATAAACAAAAACATAGTATATGCTTAAAAATTGTTGATTATTTCTCATAATTTATTACAAACCTTGGTCTAAAATAACTATATTCCAGCTGGCCTTGGTGAGCTCCCAGTAGATCAGATCCACTGTCTCAGTGGGTGGGTGCACCCCTCGTGGTCCCAACTTCTTTGCTCAGGTTCTCCCTCCTTCTGCTCCTCATTGGGACCTTGAGAGCTCAGTCCAGTGCTCCAGTG
>NW_004949153.1:2167099-2181429 GCF_000317375.1 Microtus ochrogaster | reverse complement strand
CCCCCCCACACACACCTTCCTCTCTTTCTTCTGTGTGTTTCTCATAAAATAGACACAGTCATACTTAGTGTTGGAAAAGATCTCAAATATATTTGTCACAGTTGGATATTTGAACATAATTCTTTTTTTTATTTATTTAATAAAGATTTTTGCCTCCTCCCCGCCACCACCTCCCATTTCCCTCTCCCAATCAAATCCCCTTCCCTCTTCAGCCTGAAGAGCAATCATGGTTCCCTGACCTGTGGGAAGTCCAAGGACCACCCAGCTCCATCCAGGTCTAGTAAGGTAATCATCCAAACTGCCTAGGCTCCCACAAAGCCAGTACGTGCATAATTCTTTTTAAAAAGTCACATAAAAGATGGTAACACAGTGTTGAAAATTTGATAAAGACTACTTGAAATGGTTTCTGCAGATCAGTAAAATTCTGCCACTTATGAGTTTTCAGTTCAGAAAGAAACTGGGGAAAAAATGGGATAGCATAATATAAGCATTTTAAGGTAATTTTAAATACTGGATCATGTTATATTTTCTTTTTTTTTATATTTTCGAACATGAATGACCGACAAATTTCTAAGCTAGTATGTGTTACTTAGTAAGATTATGTGACATACACAAAGAAGAACAAAAAAATATTAACCAAAATATATAAAGTCAGAAAATTTAAATTTTCTTATATTCTAGGAATGTCCTTTCTGGGTATATACTCCAAGTAATCAAGGGTAACATATGATCATAGAGATTCCAACATAAAAATGTTTATTATGACACTGTCCCATATCTGAATCATGTAATCACTCAAGATGCCCAGCAATAACTAAAGGATAAATAAAATTAGATTTGTAATAATATGAGTAAGATATAGCTATAACAAAAATGAGATCATGTTTTTTGAATAAAAAAAAACAACCTTGAGGTGTATATTTTGTTTGTACACATATATCAGTTTCAAAAAAAACCCCAAACATCATGTTTATAATCATATATGCAGAATCTAGGAGACAAATGATATAAAAAATGGAGCAATTAGAAAACAAGAATGAGACCAATGGGAGAAAGTATAGAGTATGCATTTATAACTGGAAGATATAAGTAAAGTGTTTATAGAGGTCTGTCATGATTTTGTAATATAATCTATTACTTTGCTTTATTAATCTACTCTAACACAATTCTGTCATGAAACAAATTTTATAGTTTTTATTTATTCTTTGAAGATATATATATATATATATATATATATATATATATATATACATATATATGTATATTATTCATCCCTCACACCCTGCAAAATTCCCTATCATATTTTCTTCACCTCTTGATGTTATTACTTTATAAATTATTTAGATATACAATGAAAGCCTACCTGTGTCCATACTCCTAAAAAGGCAACTATTGGCCCTACTGTCCATCAAATGCCAATTGTTGCTCAGGAAAGAAGATACACTTGAGAATTCCTATACCTCCAAGATGAAATCTATAATTGTCTTAGCTTATACAGGCAATCGAATGTGCTGTGTTTTTCTTCTACCATATCATGTCCAGAAGATATCAAATCGAAAATTCTTCCTAAAGTTATTAAATTCATTTTCGTAAAGAAATTATGAATTTACAAATGCTAACTATGCTAATTTATAAAAGATTAAGAAGATTAAAGCTGATAACTGTCTGTTTTGTACATTAAAGATGACAAATACATTTCTATTGGGATTCTCTTGCAAAAACTGTGTCTTCTGATGAATTTTCTGGACATCATCCACATAAAGTTCAAACAAGTAATAGAAAAATCTCATTATAAAGACTTTACCTTGCAAAGCAGGGAATACTGCAAATGCTGGCACCCTAAAGAAATGTTTCTTTTATTTTTAAAACAATATTTTCTCATTTTAAATAGCTATTTCCATTTCCACTCACACCCCTTCTCTAGCTCCATCTTTACCCCTATCCACTCTACAGAAATGGTGCATTTCTAGATGGGGAATCAACAAAGTCTGACACATGACTTTGAGGCAGAACCAAGGCCTTATCTCTATATCTAGACTAAACAAGGTATCCCTCCAAAAAGAATGTGCTCCAAGAAGCCAGTTCATATACTAGGTATAAATCCTGGTCCCACTGTCAGTGGTTCCACAGACTGTCCAGGCTTATATACTGACACTCAGAGATAACTGAATCCATGTTATGAAGTATCTGCACTACTACTTATACCACTTGCAGGTATTGGTATCATATAAATGTTATTAGTTTTATAGGTACACAGAGTCAAGTTATACATTATCAAAAAGGCTTTAATTCATGTTTCAAAGCTAGTCTTATCATTCCTGGAAGTGCAAATAATGATCAGTATTTCTGAAGGCTGCCCCTAAAAAGGTAATGTGTTGTAGATGGAGCTGCGGGCAGGCCTGTTATTTGTCTCACCCGGCTCCCTCACAACTAGCTTTATACCCGAAATAACAACACACAAATTGTATTCATTTAAACACTGCCTTGCCCATTAGCTCTAGCCTCTTACTGGCTAACTCTCATATCTTACTTAACCCATTTCTAATAATCTGTGTAGCATCATGAAGTGGTGGCTTACCAGGAAGATTCTAAACTGCGTT
This sequence comes from Microtus ochrogaster, assembly GCF_000317375.1. Classification (NCBI taxonomy): domain Eukaryota; kingdom Metazoa; phylum Chordata; class Mammalia; order Rodentia; family Cricetidae; genus Microtus; species Microtus ochrogaster. The sequence goes on along the minus strand of NW_004949153.1, from coordinate 2,178,829 downwards.
CATCTTGGAGAAAAGAGCTATGGCATCTGACTCAATTCCCTTCTTCCCAGCATTCTGTTCTGTCTACTCCACCCACCTATGTTCTGACCTATCAGGCGAAGCAGTTTCTTTATTAATTAACCAATGAAAGAAACACATAGAAAGAAGGCCCACCTACTTCATTTCTCCTTTTTCTGTTTAAGAAAAAGAAAGGCTTTCATTTTACAATAGTAAAATTACATATAATAAAACAGTTATCAAGCAAGAATTACAGTTACAATATTTAGATCTATTTTATCTTTTATAATAACTAAGGAAAATTAAAACTATGACTATCCATTCTTCAAGTCCATCAAAGAATCCAGAAGGATATAATATTACCTAAGTAAACAGGAAGTAAGCAACCTCCAAAACTCCTGAAATGACAGAGGCATCTCACTGTCTGGATAGTCACCCAAAGTATTTTCTACCGTTGGGGCATCCATCATCAGCCTACAGCCCCATAGTGTGCAGCAGACATTTCCATGAAGCAGAAATTTTCAAAGACAGTTCAGTCAGTTTCCTTTGTATCCTGCAGAATGTCTCACAAACTCCTTCATCAATCAGGAACCCTGAAAGACCATCTCACCTTTAGGCAAGTTCAGTGTCCTCTCTCTGTGGGTTGTTTGTGCATCCAGTTTATGCATCAGTCCAGGCAAGAGCAGTTTCTTGTCCAAATAGGTAACCAACTCCATAAGGAACCTCTTCGATGCCCATCTTTCCCTTGAAGTAGATTGGTGCTGCCAGGAGCAAACATGTCTCATTTTCATGAAACATCCTAAGTTATTAAAACTTTAAATGTGATATTCTGTAGTCTTTGAAAGATATGAAGAATGCCTATCTTACTGAAATATATCTCTATATATCCATAAAATCCAACTAACATGACTATAAACTTGACTATTATTGATGATTATTCATTAACAACCTATATTTCCTAATTATATATTATATTTTTAAAATAAACTATACAATCGCAATACCTTAATCAATATCAGAAATACATATACATATAACAAAATTGACCTTATAATCTATACCAATGCAAATTATCCATATCTATATCATATCCCCTTTTAAATGCAAAAGAACATTTGTAAAAATATGTGGGAATATGGGCACAGTTTTACTCTCCAAACTGTTTCATGCTGAATGGGGACACTGTTAATCAGATGTTTCATGGTGTAGCCTGTGTGTCAGGTTCATGTAAGTCGCCAGTTGAGCAAAGTAATTTTTTGAGGGTGTTCACAGCAACCTTTCAGGAGGGCGTGGTCTATCATACCATGTTGGGATAGAAGCAATCCACAGGGTTTCATCCTCTGTGAAAACAAAAGAAGAAACTCTTTTCGAAAGCATGATATCCTTAGATCCAAATTCTGAAGTCAAGATACCTTTAGAATATATGTGCAGGTTCAGCTTAGCAGCCCATTTAATGAAATGTCTCTCTGTAGTTAGCTCCTTCACAGTCAAAAAGGTCAAAGAAAATACAATATACAGAATCCAAATTCTGTGAACTTTCCATTTTTACGTGGCTTATTTTTATTTCTTTTCATCTCTTAACTATCTGTACTCTGTCTCTTTAAAGACTTTACCCTTTTTTAAGGCATTAACTTTAATTTCTATATTCTTTTTCTTTTCTCTCCCAAGCCTATGTACATCAACACTATGACCCATTTAGCGGTCTTTTATGTCTGAATCTGTTCTATTGCATAGTCTGTTTTCTAAACTGTGACATTCCTAGGTCAAAAGCAGGTACCAGTCCAATATTGCAGAGCCGCTTGTGACTAAATCAGTTGTGCCTCTGAGCTGCAGAGCAGTGGGCTGCTATGGATGTTGGCTCCACCTCTCTCTAATTTCAAAATGGACGATGTACCATTTTCTATTAGCTCTGAGGTCACCAGGTAGGAACCGCACTCAGCAGTTTAACTCTGAGACTGAGTGTGTAGCACAAAAACTCTTTTCTTCCAAGTTACAGCCATATCTGACAGGCAGAGTACTGTGGATCCTGGAAACATCTCTCTGTATGGTGGCAGAAATCCGCCATGCTCTCCCACCTGCCTGAGCTTGATCCTGCCATCTGCTCAGGTGCAGGCGGGGAGCACTGAGCCATTGGCATGGTCTCAGAGTACTTTCTTTCTGATATCCCAAGCAGAAACACAAATATCCAGTCCCATAAAAGCCACTGAAATGCTTTAAACCAGAGTTTACACTGGCTGCACAGCCCCAGGAAGCCACATTTTAAAATGATGCATCTTTTTTTTTTTTTTGCCGCTATTGCTGAAACAGGAAATCTCTCTATGGCACTTCCTAGCAAACAGCAAAAAGCTGTGTTAAATTCTCTCTCCCCTTTTTAAAAGCCCTCTCAGGTTTTTAAGTGGATTTAGTCCATCACATTGGAGCACCAATTGTAGAAAAAGCGGTGGGCAGGCAAGCTTTTCGTCCTGCCTGGCTCCCGCATGACTAGCTTTACACCTGAAATAACAACACACAAATTGTATTCATTTAAACACTGCCTTGCCCATTAGCTCTAGTTTCTTACTGGCTAACTCTCATATCTTGGTTAACCCATTTCTAATAATCTATGTAGCATCAGGAAGTGGTGGCTTACAGGGAAGATTCTAACCTGTGTCCATCTTGGAGAGAAAAGCTATGATGTCTGACTCACTGCCCTTCTTCCCAGCATTCTATTCTGTCTACTCCACCCACCTATGTTCTGACCTATCAGGCCAAGCAGTTTCTTTATTAATTAACCAATGAAAGAAACACATAGAAAGAAGGCCCACCTACATCAATGTGTTGTATTGTAAAGTTGAGCCAGAACATCCTGAGGACTCAAGTAAATTGGGGATTATGGGGATATTAAATGACTGCTGAGGAACATTACAAATAGTGATCAGAGCCAGAACAAGGGAGGTCATTAGGGCTTCAATCAGCATAGTCACAAGAAGCAGCTAAACTGCCCAAAACCTTAGGAGTTTACATCATGCTGTCACATGCTTCATACAATAGACATGGGAATATGAGAATGAATGTTGAAATGCTGGATTTCAGTCTTGATTTAGTCTCACTGTTCATATCTATGAAATCATTACTCCACTTTGGATTGGGACTATTTACTTTCTACATCTGTACTTTGAAAATATGCTTTTTTAAAAAAATGTGGTCTCAGAGTTAAACATCTATACTGTATCTCAGAAGAGACTTGAATTGAAATTTCAAAAATTTTTTGGAACTTTTAAGACTTTGGATATTACTGAAGATGAAATGAACATATTTTGAGTTGTAAGATGGAAATAACTTGAGTGGAATTCTAAAGGTTAGATAAGAAATTTACCTAACAAAGAATCATGTACTGAAATATTGGTAGTAGTTAATTCCTATATTTATTTTTTGAAGTTCTAGATATATTGCCATATGAAGATCAATTTGAAGAACTCGGTCACTAAAAGTATGTTCTTTGGGTCAGTATCATATCTGCAAAACTTCCCCATGTTTATGTTTCTTGTTCTATTGCAGTAATATATACCACTTTAATATATTCTCACTGCCATTGTGTTTGTTCTATCTTTTAACAGACTGGGTATCAGGAAGTCAATATATGAACTAAACGCTCTGAAAAAATTAGTAAGAATACAGCTTTGTTCCTTTTTAATTGTTATGCTGGTCTTTAATTACTGTTGTTTTGACTAGCACAATATGGTTATGTCACTCTACTGTGTATCAAGCCATGTTATCATGGGGATAGGGTCATAGGCTGTAAAAGAAAGTAAAATAAGTATAGCAAGAAGATGATCCAGTCAGAAACATACTGCATGATCTCTGCTTCAAACCCTGCCTTGTGTACCTTCCCTGAATTCCCTTAATAGTACACTGTGACCTGGAACTCTAAGTTAAATAAAACTTTTTCTCTTCTCATTGCTTTTGGCCACATTTTTTATCATAATAATAGAGAATGCAGGCTTTTTTAAGATGCTGTCCTAGTTTTTTTGGGGGGTGACTGTGCAGAATTTGGGGAACTTGGGGAAAGCCATTGAGTACTCAAAGATGATGAGCTAGTTTGGTGGGAATTTGACCATAACACATGGCAGAAACACATAAACTCAAAACAGATGTCCTTGCCTGAACAACACCTATAAAAGTCAAGGAACTCGTTATTAAATGTGAGATTTATTTTTCATCTATTTTTATGGAAAGAGTGATATAACCCATCAAATATACCACAAACCCCCAAACCTTATAGTTTTAGCCTATTAAAAAGAAAAAAAAGTATGAGGAAATATATTTTGAATGTTTACAGAAACAGTCTCTGCACATACCACCAGGTGGTTTTGTCTTTATAAAACAATGATTTAGAAGTTGTAAAAGAGATATTTCAATTTTAGGATAATTTAAATATCATTTGTTTTGTGTGATTTATCTAAATGTTTAGTGAGATTTGTTTACATCTGTTTAGTATCTTCAACTTAAACAAGGAAGATTATATGAAGTAAGAATTCTTTTAAAAAGGATACTACCCAAATTCTATGTACTTCATTGTCATAACCTATAGGGAAAAATACAATCCACAAAAGTTAGAAGAACAAATTCAATCTGCTATTCATGGCACCTAACTCATTATTCTTCCAATGGCCAGTCCTCCTCCACAACTATAGCATATTCAAAAGGCACAGACACAACTGCACCATTTGTAATGACAAGCATCACCATCACTGTCAACACCTATTGGATTCTGTTTCTTCAAGACCTACTCTACTAACCAAACCCCTCCAGCTCATCATCCTCCCTGTGACAAGACTTTCCCCACAACTTTAATAGACTCAATAGGCAAAGACATAACCCACACCATTTGGAAGGGCAGACTTCATAAGCCCAGATACAGCTGATACCAGATATAAGTAAAGAAGGATATGTGGGCTTTAAGCACCCAAACCCTCACAAATCTCAGGTGACACAACCCTACTGAACCTGAAGACCAGACATTCACCAGAAATCTTGGCCTTTTGGGAGAGAAGACAATAAAGGAGACTGATATTTAATGTACAAAGGACACATCCACAGAAGATAACACAAATATCCACACTCTTACCATTAGTAATCTTCAATGCAAAAGCATAAATGCAAGCATAAGTTTTTATTCAACAACAGAAAAGGTAATATGACACTACCAGAATACAGTGATCCTATAAGAGCAAAGCCAAATTTTTAATGCAGCAGAAGCACAAGAAAATATGTTTAAAATGAATTTATAAAGATGATAGAGTCCTTTAAAGAGGAAATTAAAAAATCCCTTAAATAAATCTAGGAATAAAATATAAAATTAGAATAAATTAATAAATCCCTTCAAGAAAGCTAAGAAAAAAAAAAACAATCAAACAGGGTTACAAAACAGTTCAAGTCATGAAAATTGGAAAAGAAGCATTGAAGAAAACACAAAATCAGGGAATTCTGAAACAAGAAAATTTGGTTGAGCCAACAGAAACTATAAATCCAAGCTTCACCAAGAGTATATAAGATGGAAGAGAGAATCACAGGTGTTGAAGATAGAGAGAATACATTCATCAGTCAAAGAAAATGTTAAATCCAAAAAAATTTCCTAACAAAAGAACCCCAGACATTAGGAATACCATGAAAAGACAAAACCTAAGAATAATAGGGGTAAAAAGAGAAAAATCTCAGCTCAAATGCCCGGTAAATATAATCAACAAAATCATAGAATAAAACTCTGCCAACCTTAAGAAAGTCATTTCTATAAAGGTACAAGAAACTTACGGAATGTCAAGTGGACTGGACCAAAAAGTCCCCTCATCACATAATCAAAACAATAAACATACAGAATAAAGAAAGAACATTTGGAGATGCAAAGGAAAAAGCCATGTAATATATAAAGAAAGGCATTTCAGTATTATATCCAACTTATCAATGGAAACTCTAAAAGTCATAATGTTCTAACTAGACATTTTGCCGACACTAAGAGAGCAAAGAAGCCAACAAGACTACTCTAAAGAGCAAAACTTTAAATTACCATGAGAGATAAATCAAGATATGTCAAGACAAAATCAGATTTAAACGATACCTATTCACCAATCTGGCCATTCAGAAAGTACTAGGAAGAAAATCCCAGTCCTTGGAAATTAGTTACACCCATAAAAACACAGGGAATAGTCTTACACAAGGAAATTCCAAAGAAGTGAAACACAAACACACACAGAGAGAGAGAGAGAGAGAGAACACACACAAACATAACCACAAGCACACTACTACCACCACCACCCAAACCAAAAAATAACAAAAATTAACCATCACTGGTCATTAGTATCTATTATCAAAAGACTAAATTTGCCAATAAAACGTCACAGGCTAAAGAATGGATACAGAAATATAATTGATCCTTCTATTGCATACAGGAAACAAGCCTCAAATTCAAAGAGAGACAATATGTCTGAGTAAAGGGTTTGGAGAAGATTTTCCAATCAAATGGACCTAAGAAGCAAATCTAACAATATATATTTCAAACTAAAATTATTCAAAAGAGACAGAGAAGCATATCTCATGTTTATCACAGGAGACATCATTGCAGATGAAGTCTCAATTCCATCCATTCAGTTCCAAATACATGTGCATCCAATTTGTAAAAGAAACATTTCTAAAGCTGAAATTATACATCGATTCTCACAAATTAATAATGGGAGACTTCAACACCCAACTCTCACCAATAGACAGGTCTGCCAGACACAAAATTAACAGAGAAATAAGGGAACTAACAGTTGTTATGGCTCAAATGGACTTAGCAGATATCTACAGAACATTTTATCTGGAGACAAAAGAATATACTTTCTTCTCAGCACCTCATGGAATCTTCTCTAAAATGAGCCTCATACTTGTCCACAAGGCAAATCACATTATATCCAAAACAATTTATGTTACAGCTGTACCTTATTAAATTACATGGGTAAAAGTTAGTGTTCAGGAACATAAGCCACAGCCTAATATCTAATGGAAACTGAACAACTCTCAATTGAATTACTGCTGTGTCAGGGAAGAATAAAGAAAGAAACTAAAGACATCATCGTACTTGGTAAAAATGATTCTACAGCATATTCAAACTTAAGGAGCACTCTAAAAGTAGTGTTAATAGGAAAGATCATGACAATAAGCACCTAAATAAAGAATTTGAAGACATCTCACACTAGTAATTTAATAGCACACCTGAAATCTTCAGAATAAAAAGAAGCAAACTCATATAGGAAGAGTAGATAAGAGGAAGTAATCAAATTGTGGCTGGAATCAATAAAATAGAAACAAAGAAAACAACATAGAGAATCAATGAAACAAAGAGTTGGTTCTTTGAGAAAAATCAACAAGATAAACGCTTATAAAAACTAACTAAAAGAAAAAAAAAGGGGGACATGACAACAGAATCCAAGGAAATCTGGAGAATCATTAGGTCATACTTCAAAAAACTGTACTCCCCAAATTGTGAAATCCAAAGGAAATGGTCAGTTTTTCATAGGTGTAACATACAAATATTGAATCAAGACCTGAAAACCAATATAAATACATGTATAACAACTAAGGAAATAGAAACAATCATTAAGAATTTCCCAATCAAAAAGGCACAGAGTCAGACAGTTTTAGTGCAGAATTCTATTAGAATTTTAAAGAAGAGCTACTACCAATTCTCCTCAAATTTATCCAGACCAGAGAGAGAAAGAAACATTGTCAAATACTTTTTATGAGGCTACAGTTACCGTGATACCCAAATCACACAAAGATGGAACATAAAACAGAATTACAAAAAAAAATCCCTAATGAACATTGATGAAAAAATATTCAATAAAATTCTATCACCGAGAATCCAACAAAATATCAAAAGTCACCCACAAGGACCAATTAAGTTTCCTTGTCAATATAATTCACTGTAAAAACAAACTGAAAGGAAAACAAAACCATGATCATTTCATTAGATGCTGAAATAGTCTTTGAGAAAATCCAACACCCCAACATGAGAAAGGTCTTTGAAACAGCAGGGATACAATAAAAATACCCAAACATAATAAAGATAATATACAACAAGCTAACAGCTAGCATCAAATTAAATGCAGAGAAGCTCAAAACAATTACACTACAATTACGAACAAGACAAGGCAGTCCACTGTCTCCATATCTATTCAATATTGTACTGGAAATTCTAACTAGACAAATAAGGTAACAAAAAGAGATCAGGAGGATATCGAAAAGTCAGTAGCTCTCATATATACAAATGTTGCGGGAGGTCCTTCCACTCCTCTAGCCTATAGCCACTGAGATACCAGCCCAATGGAGTGTGGTCTCTCTCCCTTTAAAAAAGCGGCCACTTCCCTCTCCTCTCTCTCTTCACTTCCTGCTCTGCTGGTGACTAGACTCCCTTCCTGGTTGCACAGAGGGCTGTTGTCTGGGACGGTGATCTGTAAGTTTTTTCCCCTTTAAATAAATACCACCCTATTAATCATAATTCCAAACTGGTGTGGCATTGTTTGTGACTTATGCCTTCATACAAATAATAATTGTGTTGAGAAAGACATCGGGTAAACAATACTCTTAACAATATCCAAAAATAATATAAAATATGTTTGGGTAACTCTAACCAAATAAGAGAAAGACATGTTTGACAAGAACTTTAAGTCTTTGAAAAACGAAATTAAATAATATATCAAAAACTGGAAATGTCTCCTCTGGTGTTAGATTGGTAGGATTAACATAGAAACTTCTAGTCTTACCAAAAATAATCTACGGATTTATTGCAGTCACCATAAAAGTCCCTAATACAGTTCTTTACAGATATCAAGAAATAATACCCAACTTAATATGAAATAACAACCCAAGAAAGCTAAAGCAATTCTGTTAAATAAAGGAACTTGCAGAGTTATCACCATCTGTAAGGCAGAAGATGCTATCAAGAGAAAAATTATCAGCCTACAGAATGGGAAAAAATCTTCACCAACCCCATATCGGAAAGAGTGATGACCTCAAAACTGTATAAGGAACTCAAGAAGTTAGACATCAAAATGAGAAATAATCCAATTTAAGCATGGGTTAAAGATGTAAGAGAGAATTCTCAATAGAAAAGTCACAATGGCTGAAAAACATCCATAGCCATCACTGAAATATCTCTATGATACCATCTTATACCTGCTAGAATGGATAAGAAAAACAAAATATTGATAGCAACGTTAAATTTTTGAACTGAATATTACATGTTCCTTGAAAAATAAATAAGTTGTACAGTATGTGGGGTGTAAAATCTTCTCTCTCAACAATAATAACTTTCCATTAACTTTTTCTTGAGAAATCAAACTCTTGCTAACATTTATTTACTAATTTTATATTAGATATATTTCAAATTCATTACAAAATACTTGATGAAATCACAACAAGAAATATTTATTCTTTCATTATTAATTAAAAGAGCTTAGTCCATGATTGACTACCTCCATGGTCTTTAGGCCTATGGTAGAATCAGAAAGAAATTATAGAACAAAGATATAATAGTAGCTGAATTTGCACAATGACAGTCAAGAGCTAAAAGTATCAATGTTACATTGGGTAAAGAAAATATTTTCCTTTCATAAACTATTATTTTCAGAACCAAAATTAAGTCAGATTCTGCAGGAAAGAATATTATACCTTTTCAAAGATATTATCACTATCAATATGTCCAAGAAAGAAATAATTGCTGAATATGGTTATTTAGAAAATATCAAGTTGTTACACTCTTCTATGCTTAGGAAATTTTGATAGAAAACATCAATTTTTATCTCAGACTACATATTCTGACTGTGCCTCTTGGAAGCAAATTAATTTGTTTTAAATTACACTACAGAGTCCTAATTAAAAAAAAAAGCCGGGTATAAATACAAAATAAAGATATATCAATAGAAGAAAGTAGTGGACTCAAATATAAATTTATGTAATGCATCAACATGCTTTTTGCACAAATATATATTGGAGAGCTTAGGAATCATGGATTTAAACGTGCAGAAAAAAGAAACTGAGCCTGTTTCCATCACCCTGCAAAAAAACTCAAAATGTATAAAGGACTGTAAAATAAATTTTGCTCTTGAAATATTAGAGAGAATATAAAAAGCAAGTTTTAACTTACGCTTATGGAGATGGAATGTATTGAAAAGACACTTATAGCAGAGAAATTAACATTAGCAATTGACAAATCAGATCTCTTGAAATTAAAATACTTCTGTATAAAAGTGAAAACTGTTAGGCAGAGGCAGGTGGATCTCTGTGAGTTTGAAACCAGCCTGGTCTACAAGAGCTAGTTCCAGGGCAGGCTCCAAAACCACATACAAACCCTGTCTCAAAAAACCAAAAAAAAAAAGTGGAACCATCTCCTCGCCATATAATAATCAAAACACAAAGCATACAGAATAAAGAAAGAATATTAAGAGCTGCAAAGGAAAAATGCCAAATTACTTATAAAGGTAAACCTATCAGACTTACACCTGACTTCTCTATGGAAACCTTGAAAGCCAGAAGGTCCTGGATAGATGTACTGCAGAAACTAAGAGACCCAGACTACTATACCAAGCCAAGCTTTTATTCACTATAAATGGAGAAAACAAAATTTTCCAGGATAAAAACAAATTTAAACAATACGTAGCCACAAATCCAGCCTTACAGAAAGTAATAGAAGGAAAATCACAACCCAAGGAGTCCAACAATGCCAACAATAACTCAGACATCTAATGACCCTTCACCAGCACAACTCAAAGAAGGGAAACACACAAACTCAACTACCAAAAAAAAAGAAAGAAAAAATGACCGCAGTTAAGAACCATTGGTCATTAATATCACTTAATATCAATGGACTCAACTCACCTGTAAAGAGGCACAAGCTAAGAGATTGCATACAAAAACGGGATCAAACATTCTGCTGTTTACAAGAAACACACCTCAACCACAAAGACAGATATCTACTCAGAGTAAAGGGCTGGGAAAAGCTTTATCAAGCAAATGGACCTAAGAAACAAGCAGGTGTGCCCATACTAATTTCTAACAAAGTTGACTTCAAACTAAAATCAATCAGAAGAGATGGAGAGGGACAGTTTTTTTTTTACTCATAACAGGAGCAATTCATCAGGACAAAGTCTCAATCCTGAATATTTATGCGCCTAATATAAAAGCACCCACTTACATAAAACAAACATTACTAAAACTCAAGGTAGTCATCAAACAACACACACTAATAGTAGGAGATTTCAACAATCTCTCTCAGCAATGGACAGGTTAATCAGACAGAAAGCTAACAGAGAAATCTGAGAATTAATGGAGATAATGAATCAAATGGACTTAACAGACATCTATAAATCATTCCAACCAAATCGGAAAGAATATACCTTCTTCTCTGCAGCTCATGGAACCTTCTCGAAAATTGACCACATACTCAGTAACAAAGCAAACTTCCACAGTTACAAAAAAATATTAGTAACCACCTGTGTCTTATCAGATCACTATGGATTAAAGTTAGAATTCAACAACAATGCTACCCTTAGAAAGCCTACGAACTCATGGAAATTGGACAGTCAACTACTGAACTATACCTGGATTAAGGAAGAAATAAAGAAAGAAATTAAAGTCTTCCTTGAATTCAATGAAAATAAAGAAACAACATACTCAAACTTATGGGACACTATAAAAGCAGTCCTAAGAGGAAAGTTCATA
>NW_004949153.1:2165410-2166643 GCF_000317375.1 Microtus ochrogaster | reverse complement strand
TCAGAGAATCATTAGATCTTACTACCAAAGCCTGTATGCCACAAAACTGGAAAATGCAAAAGAAATGGACACTTTTTTAGATAAGTACCGTATACCAAAGTTAGACCAGGACCAGGTGAACAATCTAAATAGACCTGTTAGTCGCGAAGAATTAGAAGCTCTCATCAGAAACCTCCCTACCAAAAACAGCCCAGGTCCAGACAGTTTCAATGCAGAATTCTACCAGAACTTTCAAGAAGAGCTAATACCTATACTCCTTAATGTATTTCACAATATAGGAACAGAAAAGTCATTGCCAAATTCCTTTTATGAAGCTACAGTTACCCTGATACCAAAACCACTCAAAGACTCAACCAAGAAAGAGAATTACAGGCCTATCTCACTCATGAACATCGATGTGAAAATCCTCAATAAAATACTGTCAAACTGAATCCAAGAACACATTAGAAAAATTATCCATTATGATCAAGTAGGCTTCATCCCAGGGATGCAGGGCTGGTTCAACATATGAAAATCTATCAATGTAATCCATCATATAAATAAACTGAAAGAAAAAAAATGATCATTTCATTAGATGCTGAAAAAGCATTTGACAAAATTCAACATCCCTTTATAATAAAGGTCTTAGAGAGATTAGGGATACAAGGGTCATACCTAACTATAATAAAAGCTACTTATAGCAAGCCGACAGCTAACATCAAATTAAATGGAGAGAAACTCAAACCCATCCCACTAAAATCAGGAACACGACAAGGCTGTCCACACTCTCCATACCTTTTCAATATAGTGCTTGAAGTTCTAGCAATACAATAAGACAACATAAGTGGATCAAAGGGATTTGAATTGGAAAGCAAGAAGTTAAACTTTCATTATTTGCAGATGATATGATAGTGTATATGAGCGACCCCAAAAACTCCAGCAAAGACCTCCTACAGCTAATAAACACCTTTAGTAGCATGGCAGGATACAAGATCAATTCCAAAAAATCAGTTGCCCTCCTATACACAAAGGATAAGTAAGCAGAAAGGGAAATCAAAGAAGCATCACCTTTCACGATAGCCACAAATAGCATAAAATACCTTGGGGTAACTCTAACCAAGGATGTGAAGGATCTATTTGACAAGAACTTTAAGTCCTTGAAGAAAGAAATTGAGGAGGATACAAGAAAATGGAAGGACCTCCCTTGCTCTTGGATTGGGAGGATCGACATAGTAAAAATGGCAATTCTACCAA
>NW_004949153.1:2158802-2163014 GCF_000317375.1 Microtus ochrogaster | reverse complement strand
AAAAAAAAGAAATGAAATACATTCACCAAGTCTGAAAGTCAAACCAGAAGACAGCCAGGGCCAGCAAACAGTGCCCATCTTGACTAGAATAAAAACGGAAGTAATAAAACATAAAAAAAATTGTCAAAACAAGGAAGACAAAAGGTCAGTAAACACTAAAAGAAAAAGTTTAACAACCTCAACTGTAAAACAAAGGCACATTAATTAAAGTTACTGTAAGATTCTGCTGCACATGATGACTCACAACTTTAATCCTAAAACACTGGAAGCAAATGCAGGAAGAACTCTGTGAGTTCATGTTAGTCTTGTCTGTATAATATGGGTAAGTGATCTTTATATGCATTATTAGTTTAAGTGTAAACTGTTGTGGTAACTCTGGAAATCAATCCTTAACTTTTCAAAAGAATAGAAATAGAGCTAGCTATTATATAGCTGTATTATATCTCTTCTACTCATATATCTCGAAGAATATATTTTCTACAATGGAGATACTAGATGTCTGTTTTCATTGCATCTATGTTCAAAATATCTAGAAAATAGAATAAAGCACAAATGATATTTGTAAACTAAAATTGGATAAGAAAAAATAGGTCAAATGCACAATATTAAATTCTTCCCAGAAAAGGAAAATAATAATGAGAAATTTGGAGGTAAATGGATGGACCTGGTATAATTATACTAAAGTCTTGTGAATTTAATATTCACAAGAAGGTGAATGCCACATATTTTATCTCGTATATGAATCAAAATGTTATGTTTTGTATGCTTAACCTGTAGTATATGTGAATGTCAGGAAGAAGGGAATGATTTAAAGGTACTGTATTTCATAAGACAGGGATCACAGTAAACTGCAGGTGAAAGTAAAGAAGAAAATACCAGGGACACAAATATTCAAGAATTAAGTAGATGGGAAATGGGACAAAGAGATGTTGGTAGAAGGCTTAGTCAAAATAAATGGTGTGTATAAAAGTCATGTGGAAATTTATGATCTTCAAAGCCAAGTAAAAATTCAGTTATAGATAACAGTAGAATATATGTGATATGAGAAGAGAGAAAAGATACATTAATTGTTAAGGGTTTAAGTAGAGATAATCATTAGGAAGATGAGAGATAGAAAATGAGTTATCCAAAACTAAGGCACTGTAAGGAAGTCTATAAGAAATATCCTCAGTCCTGCCCCCCTTTGCTTCATGCTCTCCCTCTCGCTTCTCCCCCTTTCGCTTCATGTTCTCTCTCAACCAAGTGCACTCCAGTAAAGAGTGATCTGAGAAGAAAAAAAAAGAAATATCCTCAGTTAGTAATTAAAATTATATAAGACATACATTATACATTTGTCATACATTTATAAAATAACTTCAGCTTTACCCTGCATTACTGTAAATCACTGCTTTTAGGATACAATGGTTATTGAATGAAGTCTAGTCCCAGCAAATCAAGATATGCTCAAGGTTTTCCACAATAATCACATGACAAATCTCTTGCTGAACACATCACTTACTTTGGATGCAAAGTATAGAAAAACAAATCTCTAACTTACTAAGATACTATGTTGTTGTTGACTTGTATGCATAGTACCAAAAGTTGGCCTGGAAGTGTTGTAGGAGAAGAAACCTCTGTGGTCCTACCCAATATTGGATCATACTTGCTGTAGCACTGACATGATTGTGCCCAATACCTCACAGGGGAGATTTCATGTTGGGTATTGTAGGCTTGATCCAAAGTCTATGAAACTGAAGATCAAAGGAATGTGGTAGGAATTCATTCTGGTTGTTTTGCAGAGTAGTTAAGTTGTCAAAATACATCCTACATATTTTTATACTGATAAATTTGTACTGATTTCAACTTTTATCAGAGTAGCTTAGTTTTTGGAAATGGGTAGCAATTAATTCAGAAACTCGTAATTTTTCAAAATACATAAATAACTCTGAATGCTCAAATATGTACACATATATCAAACATCTACCATTCTATCTCTGGAAAATTCTCAGTAAATGGACATAAGGAATTTAGGAATCATTGACCTAATTGGAACTCTTAATAAGCTTTGTTATTTTTCATATTTTTGTAAGTTTTCTTTGTATTCAAGATATATTTTATTATATATACATGGAAATACATACTATACACACACACACACAAAAGGACTTAATTTAATGATATCATAGCATTTTTTATGATTTTGCTCAATGTTGTTCATCTTTCATTGTGATTTGTTTTGTTGTTCTTATTTTTCATTCTCTAATATTTGTGATTAATATTATAATTGTATATATATATATATTTAGGGAATTCTATACACATGATAATTCAGAATTCTAATTTATACATTTTTTTCTCTATGTATGCAAATATATTTGGGTATGTGTATGCCTTAATATTTCATTATATCTCTTTTAAGTATTTTTTGTTTCATATATTCAAACTGTTATTATTTGTTATTCATTTCCTTCTTTGAAGGCATATTAATGTCTTCAAGATTATGACATTTTTAAAATATAGTATTTCTAAAATCACACTATGAAAAAAATATATATAGTATCTATAAATTACTAATCAACTTGGAAAGGACTTATTTCCAATTACCTTCTTTGAAAATTAATTTGCATCAATCTCCTCCTAGCTCTGTTCTCTCCTATAATAGTGCTGCACAAATTCTATTAAAGAGTTTTGAATGCATTTTCCTCTCACTAAATTGCTAACATATAAATTACTAACTTATAAATTACTGACTCTAAAGATTTAATTTATTTGTAAACATGCATTATTTTTATAACCAACTTTTCAACAACTAAAATTATTTAATAATAGTTAATGATATTTTCATGCTATAGATTTACTGTTTCTCTTAGGGTTATTGCAGCATCTGGTACTTTTAGATTTAAGTTCACAAAACCGTCTGTTAATGTACCTACATTTATTTCTGATTCCTGGAAACTGACTTTTGTCAACCACCTCTCACAATATCACAATTCATTCATAAATCCTGTGAAGAATTACAAATATCAAGCATAAAATATATTTTACATTTATTATCCATATTCTCCTACATAAATTATTAGGCATTAATGCATATCTGCATAAGTTTTGATAATTATGATGACCAAAATATAAGGTTCTCAGTGATATCAAATTTGCATTTACAACTGCTAAAGCTATTTCTCTTTGAACCTACTTTTGAAGTATTAAAGTTCCAGATAGTTTTTTCTGTGACTGACAAGAGTTTTCTTATTGTCATGTTATTTTTATTTCACAAAATACTTATTTTGATATGGTTACATTTAATGACTAATTTTAAGATAAATGCTAATCAATCCCATTTAATCCCTTTGAAATTTTTAAAATTTTATTTCAGAAGATAAACTTATTTCAGCATTTCTATGCTTTGAGTAGAAAGATCAACATTTACTATGTATAAGGATGAAGATTCTAAATAAGTATATAATTCATTTTATTATAAACAATATTTTTTGTTTTGGTTTTTTGAGACAGGGTTTCTCTCTAGCTTTGGTGTCTGTCCTGGAACTAGCTCTTGTAGACCAGGCTGGCCTCAAACTCCCAGCGATCCACCTGCCTCTGCCTCAGGAATGCTGGGATTAAAGGCATGCACCACCACCGCCCGGCAATAATTTTCAAATGTCAATTAACTTGTTGCAGGAGGTCCTCCCGCTCCTCCAGCCTATAGCCGCCGAGATACCAGCCCATAGGCAGAATTATATGCCATTCTTATGGTGCTAAGGGATTTTAAAGAACCTCTTAATATAGTTACATATTCATAATATGCAAAAAGAATTATCTTGCATATTGAAACTGCTGAATTTATACCAGATGACACAGAGTTGACTTCATTGTTTATCCAGGTACAAGACATAATCAGGAACAGGCTTTGTCCGATGTACATAACACACATCCGGTCCCATACAGGTCGGCCTTTCTTCTAGCACAAGGCAACGCTGAGATTGATCAATTATTGATTGGAAGCATGTTGCAGGCCTCAGAATTTCATAAAAAGCATCATCTCAATAGTAAAGGCCTAAAGTAAGAATTTTCCATTACATGGCAACAAGCTAAAGACATTATAAAGAGATGTCCTACTTGTTCTTTCTATAATCAAACACCGTTGCCTGCAGGGAGTAACCCAAAGGGCACTAAGAGAAATGAAATCTGGCAGATGGATGTGTTCCACTTTATGCAATTTGGTAAATTAAAATATGT
>NW_004949153.1:2138030-2157071 GCF_000317375.1 Microtus ochrogaster | reverse complement strand
GTGATAGTGAGACACAATTGCTCCTGGCAACACTGCTCTATTCCCGAGAGAATGTTGAGCACCAAAGACACTCCACCTGGAGCCTTTCTTTTTGGCAGTACTGGCCTTTGGGCAAAGAAATGCCCCTACCTCACCCACTGACAGAGATACAGAGCATGCATCAATGGATAAAACAGGACTGTCATATCCTGCCAAGACAGGGTAAGATAGTTTTAAAAAGTTACTAGCATTTGAAAATGGTATGTCAGTTATATTAGGCCTTAGCCAAAGTTGGTTGTTTCAATGCTGCAAACATGACTTTGGGTGATTGCCCAGGTAGCTAGTTGTCTCTGTGATTTGTTGCATGTTTTAGAAGTTGTTTCACTGAACTTCCTAATTACCCAGGTAACATTATTTCCCTTCTCAGATCTTCGATGGGGTTAAAGACTATATAAATGTAGTTACCTTCCACTCATGACTTGGCCAAGCTATTTATTATACAATACCTAAGCTAGTTAGAGTAAGATATTTGTACTTATTGTATATAATTTCATAGTAGGTTTAGAACTCTATAACTTAAACAAAAGGGGGAGGTTTTGCAGGAGGTCCTTCCGCTCCTCCAGCCAATAGCCACTGAGATACCAGACCATTGGGGTTGGTGCTCACCTTTAATTCCAACACTGAGAAGTCAGAGACAGGTGGTTCTCTGTGGGTCAGAGGTCAGTCTGGTATAAAGAACAAATTACATGCATGATCAAAAAAGTACAGAGAAACCCTGCATCCTAAAACGACAACAAAGAAATCAAAATAAAAAAAAAATCATTTCAACTTGTGAACTCATTGCTCTCAATAGATACATATGTATTTTTCCTAGAAAAAATATTTCCTGATAACTGTCTCCAGAAACTTCCTATTTTCTTTTATTTCTTTACATTTATGATTTTAATATTCTGTTTTTATAATGGTAATTTTAATAATATTCACTGAGCTCATCCCTACTCCATTCCACTTCCTTCTGAAGGCAAAGTACAGTTAAATTCATGTCTTTATTTTTCATGGTACTTTTGGGAAGATGATAATATATTTGCATAATTTCCCCCTCTATTTCTTCTCTCTAAAGCTTTTCACATATAATCACTATTGTTCCCTTATTTTTTTTCTTAATTTGTGTCATTTCTCTCTCTCTCTCTCTCTCTCTATATATATATATATATATATATATATATATATACACACATATATATATATATATATTCCCAAATACAAAATACACGTCACAATGTTTGTTTATTGTTACTTGCATGTATATATTCTTTAGGAATATTTTATATTTGATAATTAACTGCTATAGTCTTTCCAGGGAAGGACAATTTCTCCTACTCTAAGAATTATTTAGGAGCTTTTAGTTCTTTGTTTAGGGTTTGAGGTTTTTGAGATTTCTACGATCAGTATTAACATGTATATTTTAGTTATGCTTCTTGATCTCATGTTGAGGCACCCATTTCTGTGGTATTTCATGCATATGCTATCTGCTATTTCTAGGCAGCACAATTCTACATCAAACACACCTGATCTTCTGACTCTTACTATTGTTCCAAACTCTCTTACTCAATAAGTTTGTTCCTTAGGTGCACATTTTTTTTCTTTTGTAGTTTCAACAGTTTCAGCTAGCTACTATGTGATCTATTTGTCTCTTCAGTTTATTAGGTTGTAGTTTAATATAATTGTCTCTATCTTTCATGAAAACAAAATTTTCTGATTAGCATTGACACATTCCTTTGTGGGTATCATGATGAATATTTAAGAATGTAATTTGGTCATACAAATCTTCCACTTGTTTGGCTAGAGTTACTCCAGAATATTTTATGCTATTTGTGGCTATTGTGAAGGATGATGTTTCTCTGATTTCTTTCTCAGTCCTTTTATCATCTGAGTACAGGAGAGTTACTGATTTTTTTTTTTTTTAGTTAATGCTGTATCCTGCTACATTACAGAAATCATTTATGAGCTGTAGAAGTTCCTTGGTAGAATTTTTGAGTCACTTATATAAACTATCATATCATCAGCAAATAGTGAGAATTTGACTTCTTTTCTGATTTACATCCTCTGGATCTCCTTTTGGAATCTTATTGCTCTAGCTAGGACATTAAGAACTATATTGAATAGATATGGAGAGAATGGACAACCTTGTCTTGTTTCTGATTTTGTGAGATCACTGGAAGCTTCTTGATTTAGTTTGATGTTTGGTGTTGGCTTGCTGTATATTGCCTTTATTGTGGTTAGATATGTTCCTTGTATTCCTGTTGTCTCCAAGACCTTCATCATGAAGGGATGTTTTATTTTGTAAAAAGCTTTTTTGGCATCTAGTGAGATAATCATATGGTTTTTATTTTTCAGTTTGTTTATATGGTGGATTACATTGACAAATTTTCATATGTTGAACCATCCCTGCATCTCTGGAATGAAGTTGACTTGGTCATGGTGGATGATGGTTATGATGTGTCCTTGGATTTGATTTGACAGTATTTTATTGAATATTTTTGCATCGATGTTCATGAGTAAGATTGGTCTGTAATTCTCTTTCTTAGTAATGTCTTTCTGTGGTTTGGGTATTAGGGTAATTATAGCCTCATAGAAAGCATTTGGCAATATTCCTTCTCTTTCTATTGTGTGTAGTAATTTGAATAATATTGGTATTAGTTCTTCTTTGAAAATCTTGTAGACTTCTGAGATGAAACCATTTGGTCCTGGGTTTTTTGGTTGGGAGACTTTTGATGACTTTTTCTATTTCTTCAGGTCTGTTTAATTTCCTTATCTTCTCTTGATTTAATTTTGGTAGGTGATATTTATTCAAAAAGTTTCTTTTAAGTTTTCCAATTTTGTGGAGTACAGGTTTTAGAATTAATATAGTAAAAATGGCAATCTTACCAAAAGATATCTACAGATTTAATGCAATGCCTATGAAATTCCCAGAAAAATTCTTCACAGACCTTGAAAGAAGTTAGTGTTTGTCACTATGTATCCAGAATCAATTAGCATCATTAGCATCATTTGGAACTTTTTATTCATTCCCATTCTTGCACTCACACCAAAGCCTACTGAACCAGACTCTCTGGTATAGCATTCAGAAACCAGTGTTTTGAAAAGCCTTCCAGATGACTCTAATTCATGCTGACATTTAAGACTCACTCTTCTCGACAAAATCTAAATAAAGACAAATAGATAACTCACACTAAAACAATCCAGAAAAAATAGAAAACTTAAGGAACTCAACTCCTTCTGACCTACACACAAGTAAAAGATTATTGTTTAGTATGATTCTATCAATTACTATATTATCAATATATTAAGAAATTCTGTTTGTTCCCATGTCATTACGTTAAAATGCATCAAGTAAATTCTCTGATCCCCTGCCTCTTAAAATCTTAATCCCTACCCTTTCACAAAATTTCCTGAGACTTAGGTGTTATTTGGTCTCCAAGCAATTTTAGAAGCTACATCCATAAAATCTCACTAACATGACTGCCTAAATATGAAATAAACAGGGATAATAACAATAAACATGCTAGATTGGAACGGGGAAAGCCTACAAGGCCTCAAGCATACACAAAGGACTACTGGAAATGAAGAAATGCTAATAGCGACAGAAATAATCTTCCCCAGGGAAGATCTCTCCAAATGGTTTTCCAATACCAAATAGTCATTCCTAAAAATACACAATTAAACTTATACAGATTAAACAGGTTATATTTAGGAACTACATTATATTGTGGTAGTTTAAATGTAATTGGTTCCCATGGGGAGATGCACTATTAGGAGGTGTGGCTTTGTTCGAGTGGTTAAGGACTTGTTGGAGAAAGTGTGTCACTGTCAGGGTGAGTTTTAAAATTTCCTGTGTTCAGTATACTGCATAATGAGTAAGTCATCTTTCTATTGCCTGTAAAATGTGGGACTCATTTATTTCTACAATATCATGTCTATTTGCATGCAGTCATGCTCCCAACCATGATGGTAATTTTGGAATTGTAAGATGCCACCATAATTGAATGTTTTCTTTATAAGAATTGCATGGTTATGATGTCGTTTCACAGCATTAGAAAAAAAAGATATAGATATATGTATATTATTGTATTATATATGCAATATTGTTATATATGTACATTATTATTGTACGCATATGTGTATGTATTTATGGTCTCTTTTCTTACTAATTATTATTGCATGCATATCTATAAATGAATGTATATATATATATATATATTCATGCAATAATAATACTAAAAGAGACCATTAATTTCAAATAGATTAAGGAGGGTGTATTAGTTAGGGTTTTGTAGAGAAACACAACAGAAAGAATTAGGAATTTGTTAGAATGCCTTACAGGGTGTTCTCTGACTATTCCAAAAACGTCTGTCTTTCAAGGGGAAGACCACAAATCAAAAAGTTGTTTTGTCCAAGAGGCTGGATGTCTCATCTGGTCTTCAGTGTATGTCAGAATACCAAAACTGTAGACTCTAAAACAACCAGTAAAGAACTGCACTTGCCAGACAGAAAAGAGCAAGAGCTTCCCTTATCCATGTCCTTTTTAAAAAAAAAAAAAATGTTTTTTTTTTAATTTTAAATGCTAACAGCAGCTTCTATTCTCTCCCCCCCCCCCCACAACTCCCTGACCTTTTCCCAACCCAACCACAAATTCAGGAAAGAGCTTCCTTCCTTCATGTCATTTTTAATTATTTTATTTAAAGTTTTTTTTTAATTTACATACCAACCACAGTTCACCTTTCTTTCCCTCCACCTGCTTCTGCCCCCACCTTTTCCCCAAACAATCACCATTCACTCCTCAGAAATGGTAAGGCTTTCCATGGGGAATAAACAAAGCCTTGCATATCAAGTTTAGGCAAGACCAAGCACCTCTCCCTGTACTGAGGCTGAGCAAGTTATCTCTCCATAAGGAATGGGTTCCAAAAAACCAGTTCATGGACTAGGGATAAATGCTGGTCCCACTTTCAGTGTGCCCACAGACTGTCTAAGCCACAGAACGGTTATCCACATTCACAGGGCCTAGTTCAGTCCTCGGCAGGTTCCCCAGTTTTCAGTCCAGAGGCAATGATCTCCCTTTTACTATGGTTGGCTTTCTCTGTATGTTTCCCCATTATGATCTTGACCCCTTTGTTCTTATAGTCCTTCATATCTCTCTTTCACTGGACTCCAGGAGCTCAGAGCTTAGTTCTGCATCTGATTCCATCAATTATTGCATGAAGGTTCTATGATGGCAATTAGGGTGAAAATCAATCTGATTACTGGGGAAGGCCAATTCAGGCATAGTTTCCACTATTGCTTGGAGTATTTGCTCGGGTCATGCTTGTGGAATTTTGGGAATTTCCCTAGCATCAGGTATCTCCCTAACCCCATAATGTCTCCCTCTATCAAAATATCTCTTTCATTGCTTTCCTCCTCTGTCCTCCCCCCAACTGATGCTACAGTGGGTGTGCCTCCTGGGCCCTCTGATGCAGCTAAGGATGGTGGTGGAGTTGTCTGGCCATAGAAGACTTGCCTTCTGGCTGGGTGCAGGGGCTGGAATGTGTGGGGGAGGGGCATGGGAAGCACCCCTCCACCCTCGACCTAGGGCCTATAGTGTGGAAGTCCAGCCTGGAGTGCTGCCACTTCCCTATTTCTCCAGTTGGTGCAGATGGGGGTTGTACCATCTGGGCCCTCTGCTGCAGTTACAGGTGATGGTCAATGGGCCTAGCTGCAGGAGAATTACACATTAACTGGCTGCTGGGGCTCCCATGTCCTTTATGTAGGCTACCACAGTCCAGATTTAGAATGTGTCTTTCTACTTCAAATGACTAAATCAAGAAAAATCCCTCAGAGTTATGCCCAGACACTTGGGATTTAGTTAGTTACAGATGTATTGAAATTGACAATGAAGAATAACCATCACAGAGGATTTTATGGGAGAGTTCAGAGGGAGGAAAGGGAAAGTAGTAGTGATGTAACAATACAGTAATCTCAAAAATAAAATCAATGATTTAAAAGGTGTAACAAACTATATATTTCCTTGTTTATTTATTTATTTATTTATTAAAGATTTCTGCCTCCTGCCCTCCACCACCTCCCATTTCCCTCCCCCTCCCCAATCAAGTCCCCCTCCCTCATCAGCCCAAAGAGCAATCAGGGTTCCCTGCCCTGTGGGAAGTCCAAGGACCACCCACCTCCATCCAGGTCTAGTAAGGTGAGCATCCAAACTTCCTAGGCTCCCACAAAGCCAGTACGTGCAGTAGGATCAAAAAGCCCATTGCCATTGTTCTTGAGTTCTCAGTAGTCCTCATTGTCCGCTATGTTCAGCGAGTCCAGTTTTATCCCATGCTTTTTCAGACCCAGGTCAGCTGGCCTTGGTGAGTTTCCGATAGAACATCCCCATTGTCTCAGTGTCCCCACTTGTATGCAGTAAAGTCCTGACCAACCTTGCCTGTTTTTAATAATGAAATAAAATTCTATTTATATAGAGTGTCTAAGAATAACATGTCTTCTCCAGTATCTTCATGCAGAAATTATTCATAGCAAATACTTCTCTGGCTTATTCAGGCTCTAACTTACATAAAGTATCATTAATATCACTATGTGCTGCTTCATTTTGATTTTGTGATGATGGTTTTAGTGGTTTCCTGGCACTTCCAAGTGATCTGATTATTTTAGATTCCTCTCATCACCATTCATTCACTCTGGCTCCAACAACTGTTAAAGTCAGCAAAATTAAGTTCAGAGTTTTCTGGAATTAAATAAAAAAGAGATATTTTCTGGAAGTTGTACTCATTTTGAACCCTTATCTAAGCAGCATGATGTTAGTGACATTAGGAAGGTAATAATGATGACATTGGGTGGAAATAATCCCAAACAAAATATTTGATAAATATTTTCTTCTAACCTGTGTAGCAAATTATGAAATAGTTTCTTTTTTTTGTACAGTTAAATGACATTTTTAAAAAGGAGAGTTCCCTCTTGAAATAGAAGGAATTATGTAGACACACCAGGGGGCCTTGGAATTATTCCAGTGAATTACACAGAACCAGAACTTGAGAGGGTTTAGGAACCCCAACACTTGTAAAGGACTAGGAAGAAATGAAAATAAACAAAGGATCCTACTTATATATGATATCTGAATCAAAATACAAAATAAATAACTTTGTCCTCCTTAAAGAACCTCTAGAGTCTGTGCTGTCCCCAGAGGCCATGTTGGCATTTGTGATCCATGCTGTAGCTAGGGTGCAGTGCTTGTGTCTGTGATTAGTACAGCTGCCCCAGGGTATATTGATGCCTGGGGTTCATGTGGATGGCTATGTGTCTGTGTCACTCCTGGATATGTCTGTGGTCCATGTTGCCTCTCGGGGCCACATTGAGGACCATAGTCTGTGCTGCCACCAAAGTCTGTTGTTTGGTGTCTGTAGTCATGCTGCAGCCGGGGACCATGTGGATACCATGTGGATAGTCAGTGTTGCCACATTAAATTATAT
The DNA here is from genome assembly GCF_000317375.1 of Microtus ochrogaster. Taxonomy (NCBI): domain Eukaryota; kingdom Metazoa; phylum Chordata; class Mammalia; order Rodentia; family Cricetidae; genus Microtus; species Microtus ochrogaster. The sequence continues at coordinate 2,149,578 of NW_004949153.1, read as the reverse complement.
TGATGTCCAGGGGCCTTGCTTCTGTTTGGGGCCAAGTTGATATGTATGCATTCTGTGCTGCTGCTTAAGGCCATTTTGACATCTGTAATCCATGCTATTGGGTCACATTGAGGACCATGGTCTGTGCTGCCACCAAAGTCTGTGTTGGTGTCTATGGCCCATGTTATCACTGAAGATCATGTGGTTGTTCATAGTGTGTGCTACCACCTGATATCATAATGGTGTCTGTGGTGCATGCTGTAACGAAAGGCTATGTTGATGTCTGTTGTCTGTGTTGCTGCCAGAGGGTTGTGGTCTGTGCTGCCACTAGAGACCATGTGGTTATCTGTGATTTGTGTCCTGCAGGAAGCCTTGTCAATGTCTGTGCTACCATCAAAGGCTATGAGGATGTCCATGGTCTATGTGGCTTCTGGAGGCCATGTTGAGTTTCATGGTCAGTTGTCATTGGAAACACTGTAGAAGTCCAACACCCTTGACAATAGCCACAAATACCATAAAATATCTCAGAGTAAGACTTTTATGAGAAGAACTTTAAATCTTTAGAGAAATTGAAGAAGACACCAGAAAGTGGAAAGATCTATGCACTTGGGTAGGCAGAATTAACAAAGTAAAAATGGCAATCTTACAAAAAAAAAAAGCAATCTACAGATTCAATGCAATGCCAATCAAAATCCCAGCAAAATTTTTCACAGACCTCGAAAGAATAGTACTCAACTTGATACGGAAAAGCAAAAAACCCAGGATAGCCAAAACAATCCTGTACAATAAAAGAACTTCTGAAGGCATCACAATCCCTGACTTCAAATTCTACTACAAAGCTACAGTACTGAAAACCGTCTGGTATTGACATAAGAACAGATAGCACATTAGAGTTGAATATTGTTATCCTTTATGGCATCTTATAACACATGAAGCTGGTCCCAAAAGAAGAAATATTCAGGTGAGATTCAGCTTAGAAATGTGTGAGCATTGTGTCAGAGGTGCCTGGTGTCTTCATCAATATGGGATTAATTTCCACATCTGGGGGCCAACTGATGAAATAAAAATAACACACAATGTTTTTGAGATCTATTGAACAACACCTATCAGCAATTTCAAAAGAGGGCTTTTCATGCCTGGTGCTATAATTTAAAATGATTTATGATTCCTTGGGAGAGCATTTCTTCCTATTTTCTATTGTCTAAAAAGTAATAAGAACAGTTAATAAAATGTAGAGACTTCCATTAGTTATCTTAATTATTATCAGATTGTGTATGTACAAAAAGGAAAAAATCATTATATATTTTGCCAATCTGTGTTCTTCCACTGAAGCACTTGCTTCTTTTGATTTCCTCATTCAATTATACAGCAAACTTTCAGTTAGTTGATTGAGAAATACACGAGCATTTTTTGGATATTGGTTTTTTTTGTTAATTTGTGAGAGAATGTATTAAAACATAATTTACATATTTAGTGCATGGTGTGTGTGTGTGTGTGTGTGTGTGTGTGTGTTTGTGAAATAGTCTCATGGTCCAAATTGCTAAGCACTAAACACCATTCCTCTAAGAATGTCTGATGGCAAATACCTGAAATTTCAGAATTTCTTAGGTTTTAGTGGATACGTCAAGAATTCAAGGCTAGCTTCAAGTTCATCAACACACTGAGCTATAAGAGAATCAGTTTCAACACAAAAACAAGACAAATATTTCTTTTTCAGCTTCATTTTTAGCTCTGGAAATGAGAAAATATGCTTTGGGTGATAATGCAGACTCCTTAAAGTATCCTCAATTATTTTATGGAAAGTCAGGTTTCGATAAAATATATTCAGGGAGAATAGATTGTGTGTACTCTTATATATTTCTAATAACTGCATAACAAATTTATTTTTGAAGAAAGTATATTTATATTACAAATGAAATTAAATAAAGAGAAGTAAAAAAAAATCTCAAATACTACCAAGTTTTCTAGCACAAGAAAAATTTAATGTCATTTTATTCCCAAGTCTGTCCCTTTATATAGATGTCTAAAAGATATTGTTTCTTATTTAATTTGTTTACATATTATTTCTAATAATTACTAACATAAGATATATTATCATAATCTTTTATATTAGATTTTAAAGATAATATTTTAATGGAGGCAAGGTTATAAGTAAATTATATTCATCACTATTCTATTTACTTCAGAAAGATTTAGGTATAAGTCTTTACTTTTATTCTTACAAATATTGTAATAGTGGAAGTTTCATGTGATAATGGATTTTCTTATAATTCTCTTAAAATATGTGGCTGAAAATAAGATGCTAACTATTTAACACCTTAGAAAACAGATAAGACAATTTCTTAAATTTTGAAAGAATTAAAGCATCCATTTAAATATTAAATCTGAAGTTACTAAGTACTTTTGTTCAGATAAAGAACTACCATAGGACGGTAATGTGATTTTGCAAAGTAATTCATTTGGAAATAAAAATATAAATATTAATTTTATTTATGCATCAAATTTTCAAGAAGATAAAAGATATTTAATTAGCTTACTTATTCAGTTCCTTAAAATTAATGTATTCCTTAAATAATGGAAATATTTTGTGTTTATAATACTTTTATAGAGTTTAGAGATATTTATCTTAATTAAACACATATTGAATATTATATTCTTTGGCAAAATTAAATTTGATATATAATAAATCTTTTCAAATAGTATAAATCCAAGGTCATTATTGTCCAGAGAAATAAATGATTATCTGTATTTAAGGAATCTAGAAAAATATGCAAATATAAAGCTTTGTTTAAATATATTCGAATATATTTTATTATTGTAAAAGTACACACTACAAACAACACAATAGCCAAAGAGTTTTTTTCAGTCCATGTAGCTCTCATACTCTTTGCACTGAACACTTGGGCACTAAATTACCAATTACAAAATTTGTTTTGTGTGTATAGTACATGTCTTCTTCAATCAAGTTGTTTTGAAAAGAGAAAGTTATCTCATTTTAGTTCGCCATGTACAGAATCTGAAGCTGAAAGACTAGTTTCACTGTTACTTTAAGGAATGCAATTTCATTGAATCAGTGATTAAAGAAAAATGTTAGAGAAAAAATGGAATATTCCTGTCCAGTGCTCCAATGTGGGTCTCTGTCTCCTTTCATCGCCTGATGAAGGTTAATATTCAGGAGGATGCCTATATGTTTGTCTTTGGATTCACCATCTAATTAGCTTCTCTAGGATCGCGAATTATAAGCTCACTTTCCTTTATTTATGGCTAGAAACCAAATATGAGTGAGTACATCCCATGTTCCTCTTCTTGGGTCTGGCTTACCTCACTCAGGATAGTGTTTTCTATTTCCATCCATTTGTACGCAAACTTCAAGAATTCCTTGTTTTTTACTGCTGAGTAATACTCTAATATGTATATATTCCATACTTTCTTCATCCATAGGAGACAGAGACCCACATTGGAGCACTGGACAGGAATCTCAAGGTCCAAATCAGGAGCAGAAGGAGGGGGAGCATGAGCAAGGAACTCAGGACCTCGAGGGGTACACCCACACACTGAGACAATGGGGATGATCTTTCGGGAATTCACCAAGACCAGCTAGCCTGGGTCTGAAAAAGCATGGGATAAAAGCGGACTCGCTGAACATAGCGGACAATGAGGACTACTGAGAACTCAAGAACAATGGCAATGGGTTTTTGATCCTACTGCACATACTGGCTTTGGGGGAGCCTAGGCAGTTTGGATGCTCAACTTACTAAACCTGGATGGAGGTGGGCGGTCCTTGGACTTCCCACAGGTCAGGGAACCCTGATTGCTCTTCAAGCTGATGAGGGAGAGGGACTTGATCGGGGAAGGGGGAGGGAGATGGGAGGCGGTGGCAGGGGGTGGGGGAGGCGGAGATCCTTAATTGAATAATAAAATTTAATAAAAAATAAATAAAGGGACATTTCCCCAAGAACTTAAAAAAAAAGAATAAAAAAAAAGAATGGAATATTTATGAAAGTGAAATGCACCCATAAATCAATTGTGCAACTTTATCTTCTGAAGGGCTGTTTGAAATACGATATACTAGGACAATCTATCTACAGAAGAAAGTTTAAGAATTTATCTTTCAGTCTCCAAGTTATTAGAGATTTGTTCTATGTATCATTTCCTCCTCTGTACTCAAGCTTCAATATTAAGGCAGATTTGTTTTCATCATGGATCGCTTGGGTGAATATTTGATAAAATGGAGGAATTAGAAAAGAAAGGATAAAAACAGGTTATGGCTGATATTCTTAGTATGAATGCAAAAGAAAAATCCAGAGAAAAGAACGTATTGTAAACTGGAAGTATTTTATGACAAAGTAATCTCGCCTTCTGTCTTCCTGACTACCTGAGTTGCGCCCTATCAACTAAATGACTGAAATGTCTTTGGAATTTCCTGCTTTATGGAAATGTGTGCTGGATACTTTGGGCCTGAAGGCCAAAGATGGATGGCCCAATGGTACAGAAAAACTTTGGGTGACTGTCTAGGCAGCGAGATGTCTCTGTCATTTCTAAAGTTTTAGAAGTTGCTTACTTCTTGTTTACATAGGTAATATTATATTCTTCTGGAGTCTTTGATGGAGTTGAAGAATGGATAGTTATAGTTTTCCTTAGTTATTATAAAAGATAAAATAGATCTAAATATTGTAACTATAATTCTTGCTTGATAACATTTTTGTTATGTTATTTTACTATGTTAAAGTTTAAGCCTTCCTCTTTGTTTAAACAGAAAAAGGGGAAATGGTGTAGCAGGTTCTTCTGTATTTCTGTTGCTATTGTTGGTTGAATAAAGAAACTGCCTTGGCCTTCTGATAGGGAAAAAAAATTAGGTAGGTGTGGAAAAGAGAACTGAATGCTGGGAGAAAGAAGGCAGGCAGAGAGAGACACCATGAAGCTTCGGCACAAGGTGGACATAGGTTAGAATCTTTCCTGGTAAGCCACGACCTCATGGTACAACACAGATTATTAGAAATGGGTTAGATCAAGATGTGAGAGTTAGCCAATAAGAGGCTAGAGATAATGGGCCAGGCAGTGTTTAAATGAATACAGTTTCTGTGTGATTATTTTGGGTGTAAGCTAGCAAAGCAGCTGGGACAAACAAGGGGACCTGCTCTTTCTACTACACTGGGCTCTCATTGGGACTTTTCTTGAATTTCCTCTTGTTTTTACGTTGTGTCTTTGAGATCCTGTAGCTCTGAATCTACAGTTTGAGCCCAATCATATGCTTTAGCAGTTCATAGATGTGATGGCTATTGGGGTGGGTTACCTCACAGTGTTTGTTCTTGGCCTCTGGGTTAGCAGGCATGGTCAGCCTACCAGATTTTCCTCATTGTCATGATCAGGGCCAGATCTCCAGCACTGCTCTGTCTATCTCATCCAATGTAGCAGACAACAAGAAGCAGGGCCAGTTTCCTTTCATGCACTGAGGTCCAGCTTAGCCATAATCACCTCCTCAGGACCAATATTCTTGCCTGTTGCAGTTGTCAAGGGATGAGTGGAGGGAAGACATTTTGTTCTTTACCCCTGGCACAACAAGGCAGATGAAAAGGGGTGGGTCACTCCTGCTCTCATGCAGCCCCACAGTTTGCTCACCTGTGCCCCATCCCAGCAACCTGCTCACCTGTTTCCAAACTCAGGCAAGATACAGGTGACTCTACTCTCCTGACCCACAGACCAGCTCTCCCACAGGTTTTGAGGGGTGGAGGACGAGAAGGTAATTACTCCCTCGCCTACTCCACCATATATCAGATGAAGGGCAGGTCTAAATTTCCTATGTGTATTCTCATGCCAGATCACCCTGACCTCCATCAATCGATCATCTCCTGAGCACTGCAGGAAGTGAGGGGAAGAATCAGTTTGACCATTTTTATCACCCCAGAACCAAATTTTCCAGACCATAGTAGGTAGCAAGTATATATGACTGATGTATAATTTTCTATTAGAATACAAAATTCCTGATTGCATTCTGGTAAGAAGTTTTGAAACTAGTTAACACATTTTTTTTGCAACTCTTCAATGTACCTGCTGCAATGCTGAGATATACTTTTTCCCATTCATGTGATTATTAAATAAATAGTAGCAAAATATATGTCTGGATAAGTTTTCATGTCTTCAGAATATTGCAATCCTCTTCTCTCTCCTTTCTGTGGGTGACAGCTATAAAACCTCTGGTTTCTCTGCATGTTTATGAATAGATAATTTGCTTTTTATTGGCATTTAAATGAATGTCACTTTGTAACCTACTGAATATAATAAGAAGGTTTACACTTTTTTTACAAGACATTTTATTTTGAATGCAAGTTTGGGGAAAAACCTTCCTCATTCCACATTGCACATTCCAAATCTGGGGAGAAGTATCTTTTATAATAAATCTGTGTGTAACATGGGTTATTGTGTCATTGTTTAAATAATATGAAATGTTAACTTGATGTGCTGTAGATATAAATTGGGAATTCCCATAGTAGTAGTCACCATGACTAATGAGATATTCCATCAAAATGTAAATATTTATTTTAAAACCATATGATTTCTTTTTGTTCCTTTTTAAAATGCATTACTTAAAGTAGTTTTTATTTTTTTTTGTTTTTGTTTTTTTTTTCGAGACAGGGTTTCTCTGTGGTTTTTGGAGCCTGTCCTGGAACTAGCTCTTGTAGACCAGCTTGCCTCGAACTCACAGAGATCCGCCTGCCTCTGCCTCCTAAGTGCTGGGATTAAAGGCGTGAGCCACTACCGCCCGGCCTAGTTTTTATTTTTTATGTTTCTAATTTTTGTCATCATTTTCAGGTGAATAAACCTTCATTAACAATAATTATGCTAATGTTTTGCTTTTTACTCAAGCAGTATTCATTCAAATATTATACTCGAAAACAATTTAGCTTCTCAAAATCTATGCAAATTTAAACAATTTGTCCCTGACTTTCAGATCTGTAATAGAGACCTGAAAATGTCAAGTGAATTTTTAAACATTGGAGAACTATTTTGGAAAATCACAGAATTACAGCAGTATGGTGCATGTATTTAAATTTCTTGAACATTTTATTTATTTTTGTCTTTTACTTCTAAAGAATCTATGCATTAGTACTTACAGAAAATAAGATATGGTTCCTTCTTTTTTACTTCCTAAGGAATCACTAGGGTTTAGAAATTCATAAATTTATACTTTACTTGTTATTATGCAAAGTCATTGTTCCTGGGTTATGTTAACTTTACCAGTTTAAAGATGTGCAAATCACAGTGTTTTAATTGTCTCAATTTGCTGCATATAGCACAGAAATCTGCTGAATTCATACCACCTTTACAGACTGTTACTATGCAGAAATCAGCACATCACTATATTGCATTCACCTCTGGGAGGAAAACGGCAGCCAACTGGCTCCTGGCACAGCAGTAGAAAGAGAAGAAATTTTGGTCAGAAAACATGTATCAAATATACACTACTGTTGATCATGTTTAACATGAACTTGCTTCACAAAGTTCTTACATTTTGAAAACTTGTTTTTCAACAGCCAACAAGTGTTCTCTTTGTCTCACTTGAAAGCAACATATGTAGAAAAAGTACATTCATCTACTAGAACTAACTCATCTCCTTTCCTAGATGTCATCACCAAAATCCAGGTATAATCTTTGAGGTTTTTATTCAGGCAATGAGCTTTTTAAGGTAACCACTTATAAATTCAGAGATGAGTGATAACAACCACTCAGGCAACTCTATATGTCCTGAACAATGTCACAAAATTCGCACTGTAAATAATTTCTAGAAGACAAAATTTTTCATGTTTTTTGGGAGGAGTGTTCATTTCCATGCTAAAATATGCCAGTTGAACACACACACACACATTTTATAGTGAATTTTAGCCATGTTCTCCCTCTAATATCCCCAGTGAAATCTTTCTTCTCAATATGCCCCATCATATTTAGATGTCTTTTTTCCTTAGTGTTACTATTGTTACGTTGAAACAAAATAAACATAGCAATTTGTTTAAAACAAGGTATATTTTGCTTATACTTTCATATCTCTGTTCATTACTGAAAGAAATGAGGACAGAAATTAATACATGGCAGAATTCTGGAGACAGGAAGTGATACAAAGACTAAGGATAGGTGCTCTTACTGGCTTGATTATAAAACCCAGGATCACTGATGGCACCACCCACAATGAGCTGGGCATTTCCCCATCAATCATCAATTAATAAAATCCCCTCCATCTGTATTTTATGGAGGTATTTTCTCAATTGCTGTTCTTTTCTTTTAGATACTTCTAGCATGTGTCAAGTTGACAAAAACAAATAACCACTACACTTTTCTTATCTATTGTATTTAACAAAAGTTACTTCCATTTGTGTGTCTGGTATTTACTGGTACATTGGCAATTTATCAATTGTAATATTACTTCAGAAATTATAAAGCTATACCACACTATCCTTAACTGTTCACAGACTCTCAATGAGAGGTAAGGCCTCATAAATCTTCCCACTGATTTATGAAATGTTGCACAGACTGATTATGTAGAGAAATTATGATCATAATGAAAGATGCAATGAGTTTAGTAAATATTTAGAAGACCTTTGATACCATGTCAAATTTTAAAAATGGTTCTATGGTCTCTATAGGACTTATGGCTTCCCCTGCATTAGTTCATAAATAGGTAGAATTTCAGGAATAGGTATGATATTTTTCCTGTAGAAAAGGCCTCAAATTTAAATAAAGTTAGGTCAGCTATTACAATAATAGTATGCTCTTATCACATTGGTATGCATTTCTTACCACATAGTTCATTATTGTTGTTCATGGTATGTACAACTCAGTAAAACATTTTTTTCTCTTTTTATATTTTGTTTTTATTGCCATTTTTGGGGGGGTTTTCTCCTAGAAGTTTGCACAGAAGCTTCTTAAACTATATGCACTAGCTAGAAAGAAGGAAACTTCCATCAAAGAACAAGCTTGATTTCTTAATAATTTGTACATTAAGTGTGTGATAACATCCTCAACAATATCTTGATAAAGATGTATTCAATAAAAGAAACTATTGATTGCATTTTTAAGAGAAACTGAAGATTCTCAAGTGTAAGTATGATTTCTTAGTTGATAAAATTGATGTAAAACCTTTAAAATTCTATTTCACTAATTTATTCAAAGTAAAGGACTTGATTGTTATTACTTTGTTGTCACAAATACCTATGCCAAATATGTGTCTAGAATACTTGGTGTAGGGGGTCCTTCTTTCTATGTGTTGCTTATATTGGTTAATGAATCACGAAACTGTTTTGGCCTGAAAGGACAGAACTTAGGTAGGTGGGGAAAATTAGACAGAACTAAATTCAGAGAGGAAAAAAGCAGAGTCAGAGAGATGCCATGGGTCCACAGAGACAGATGCTGGAAATTTTACCTGGTAAACAACTGCCACGTGGTGATACACAGATTAATAGAAATGGGTTAAACTAAGATGCAAGAATTAACAAATAAAAAAAACTAGAGCTAGGGAAAAAAGAAACTAGAGCTAATGGGTCAAGCAGTGATTTAATTAATTCAGTTTCTGTGTTATTATTTCAGGGCTAGCCAGGAGGCTGAGATAAACAAGCAACCCTTTCCTTGCAACAAATACTTCCTCTCAGTTAGGCAGATCCAGGTTCAGTTGCTGTATTCCATAGTGTATTCACCATCTGTGTCAATGATGACAATTTGTAGATGAGGGAAAACAGAGAAAACTTATTAGGAACTTAAAATTAATACATATATTAAAAAAGTGATATATATATATATATGGATATATATATATATGGATATATTTTTTTAACTTTAAAATCTCACAGGAAAGTAGCTATTCAAGATTTAGCAGAGAAGGTTTGAAGACATTTATATACCAAGTTCAAGCAATTTTTTTCTTTACCACAGGCAATGAAAAACAATGAAGTTAATTATGATTGAGTTTTTATGGTTAAATTTTTACTCAAGGAAAAAAATATTTTCATTGCAATGCAGAGAAACACTTTGTATTAGAAAAAGGAAATTGACAATACCAGTATAAAGCTAAAGCTAGAACAGAATAAGGATGCTTTTTAAGAAAAAAAAAGTATTGAATGTAAAAACTAAAAAGTGCTCATGATCAAGAATCCTAAAATGCAGCAACTTGTCATCAATTATTTTAATGATAGAAAATTGTCCAAAGTAAAATGCAGTTCTCTAGCTGTGTCCTGGATAATTTTATGTCAACTTGACACCAGTTAGATTGATTTGCTAATGGGAAATTTCAATTTTAAAAAGATTCCATTAGATTTGTCTGTAGGAAAGTCCACAGATTGTTTTCTTAATGACTTATTAATGTAAGAGTACCCAGATCATCATGGGTAGTGTTATTCCAGGTGAGTTGTGCATTGGATGCTATTGGAAATCTTGCTGACCAAGTCAGGAGTAAGCAAAAAAGTAAGTAACATTTTTCCTAGGCTTTTGTTTCAGATCCTGCCTTCAGGTTCCTTCAATACTCGAATTCCTGCTATTAAGTTGCTTCAAAATGGACTGAGATTTAGAAGCATAAGCTAAATAAACTCTTACCAAGTGTCTTTTGGTCAAAGAATTATAAAGCAGCATTTGAAATAGTACTACAAGCTGAAACACATATACAGATGCTGGAGTAATTACTTGGAATTGAAAGGCAGAGGTAGTTTATAAAATATGATAAGCATGATCTTCTATTAGAGATTCTTCAGAGTAAAATTTGATATTTCTTTTGATACAACCTTGTGTTAGTCAGTTTCCTATTAAAGTTTTAAAATATTTTATTACATAAAATTAAAGTTGAAAATGTTTGGATTCATGTCAAAGGATTTATCCTAAGTCACATGGCTGCTTTGTTTTTAGGTCTGGAATAAAAGAGTTCTTCATGTTGGGAGTACAGAGTAAATTGTTCAATGCATGGCACCCAAGAAGAAAAGAACAGAAAAAGATGAGACAGGGTACCAATATCAAATCCTAAAACAAACTACCCGTGTCTAATTCTTTCCAATCAGGAAAAATAGAAAGTTATATTATTTTGTGAGAATATTCTTCAGGAGATATGAACTATCATTTTCTAAAGCCAAATAGATAACTAACAACAGACAAAAATAACAATATGACTAAAGTCCAATTGGTGAACTAATAAATTTTCCAGAATTGTTTAAGAGAATATGAGTATAGGGAGGTATCTTATAGTATTAGGAATTACTAAAGATAAATGTATCACAATCTGCTCCACCTTTTTGGCAGAAAGGCTGGAGTCATGGAACTCACTATATAATCTACCTGACATTTGATATTTTGGACAACATCTGTTCCAGATAGTTCAGTTATACTGAATCTCTTCCAGACTGCTCTGCTTGTCTCTGTCTCTCTCAGGCAGCGAGGGAGGGTCCTTGTGGATCTAGTCAGTTTCAGAGAAGTCTTAAAATTATTGTGTTGTTTATTACAAGGGCTTATTCAACTTCCCTACATGATGGACTATTTCCGTTACCCTTTTGATGTCCTGTGCCTTAAGGAGCTTCTTTCTGTTGAAATAGGAGTGGCGGGG
>NW_004949153.1:2128405-2135174 GCF_000317375.1 Microtus ochrogaster | reverse complement strand
ATCCTGTTCTGTTTTCTCCGCCTACCTAAGGGTTGGCCTATGAAATGGGCCTAGGCAGTTTCTTTATTAATAAGAAATCATTCCCACATCATCTTTCTAAATATTGTATCTCAAAGGAAGCTGCTACACGATTTAAAGATCTCATTCTAGCATTTAGATATACAAACTTAGAGTACTAAAAACATGTAGACTACTCATTAAACAAATAATCAAGGAAAAAGTTTAAATTCCTAAACTGAATTAAAATTAAATACAATATAGAAAACTTATGGGATACAATGAAAGCATTTTGAGAGATGAGATGTTAGCTATATATGCTTACACTCAAACAGAAGTTCTTAGATAGTAAGTATTATTTATCTTAGCTACCTAGAAAATCAAGTTATAATCAAAATCAATACACAGATGTTTATATTATCAAAAATAATCAATGAACTAAATTAAAAACAAACAAAACATTGGTTGTTTGAAAATATCAAGATTATTTGGATAAACTCAGTGAAATTTCCCAGGACTTCTTAGACTTATTACCCAGGGAAAAGTGAGTGTGCTATCCCCCCATTCTGCATCCCCATGACACAGGACAATGAGATGCAATAGGGAGTCAAGTCAAAAAAGAAACTCAGTTTATTACTGTGAGCTTCAACTTATATAAAGTTAAGTGAAATCATGTAATGTGGGGGTACCTCCAGCCAATGACAGACAGCCAAGCCCTCCCTCTAGCTGGAGGGGCGTCTACCCATATTTTGCTGTCTCATCCTCAGTAGCTTTGAGACTATCACTCAAACTCAAGCCACGCTTTTCTCTGACCTACAGGCTTCGAGGTACATGCCATGAGATAATTTTGGTCCAACATCTCCCCCTTTCATTTTATATCCCACTCGCTACCCCAGAAACCAAGCCAGAATAGCCCACCCGGGAGAGTCTATGGGTCAGAGCCACCCCTATCTGGAGTTTCAGTCTGCATACTCTCAAATTGAGAGTTCATCCATGGGGTAAGATGTATTGAGCCTATCATAATGTACTCAAAGGTCCGTGAGTTGTACCTGTTGTATCTTGTTTTGATATGTTTGTTTCAGCTTTTGGAGAATGCATGGGCAAAGAGACAGATCAATCAACGAATAGTCATCAGCCCAATTAGGGAAGAGATGAGTATGGTAAGCAATGGCAACCTATTAAACCAGGTCTCATAGGGGGAACATGACTTAAACGAATCAATATCTTTTCTTAACTCATCTAGGGTTCTTGTAACTATCCTGGAATAGTCTGCATAGAAGCAACATTCTTCCCAAAGTGCCCTGCAAATTCTTCCCTGTTCCATTAACAGCAAGTCCAAGCCTTTCCTATTTAGTAAGGTTACCCTTGCTAAAGAATCCAAAGACTTTTATAAATAAAGTAATGCGGTCTCTGTCTATTCTTTTCATGTCCAGCCCAGTCTTCTCACATTCCCATGAAGCACAACAGCCCCCAGGAGGAACATGAGCCCCCAGCTGTTTCTAATAGCAAAGGCAGTCCAGTTGTTTCCTGGGCATACAATAAAAGGTGTCTGTAAGATGGCATGTCTCCTAAGGACATAAGAACACCCAGGCCCATTAGTGTAAGATGCCTGGAGGGTGTAACACCAGAGAACCTCCACATTTAGGTCTCCCTTTGATACCCAGAATCCAGTCTTCCATGTCTCAGCCTCCATGTGCCACATCACAGAGGTCAAACCTCAGGTCATGCCACTACATCCAGGGAATTGTCATCTAAGAAGTTTGGTTTAGGATCCTTCCAGTTTTAGTGCTCAACAAGATCCAAATCACCTTCTCTAGTTGGTGGGAACTTGTCTAGACCATGGTCCCATTGAGAAGAATTAACATGATTAGCACCAGGAGAGCCATCTGAAATAGATAAAGAGGCAAGGGTCAGGTTCCCTTGGACAGTGTTGATTTTTCTTTTCTTGTGTGTGAATTTAAGGGTTGTCCACCATAGTCTCTTTCTTTCTTTATTGGTCATCTTGATCTTCCCCATTGTCTTGAGAAGAGGGGGAAAATTTTATGTTACGAGCAGGTAGCCATATTAGGCATTTCCCCTCTCTTTGGGAAGACACATCCATATCCTCGGCCCTGTGTCAACAAGGGATCTGGGCCCCTTCATTGATTAGTGAGAAGATTCTTCCAACTAACATTTAGGCAGGCTCTTGTTGGTAGGGATTACCAATGTTCCTGAAATCTATTTTGTTCATCTGAGTTTTGAAAATTTAAAATATTGATGACTAAAAAGGCCTTTTGCAGTTGTAGATGGGGAGACTTCTCCCCCTTTTTGTTTTATAAGGATCTCTTTGAGATATTGCTGATATCTTTCAATAATCACTTTACCCTGAGGGTTGTATGGGATCCCAGTGGTATGGGATATATTCCATCTCTGGAAGAATTATTTTAAAGTTTTACTTATAAAACAGGGAACTTTGTCAGTCTTTATCTGTTGTGGTAGTCCCAACTTAGCAAAACATTGTAAGAAGTGGCTTTTGGCATGGGTTACCTTTTTCCATGAATGGGTGGTAGCCCAGTATGCCTTAGAGTATGTGTCTATGGCCACAAACATATATTTTTATTTGCCATATGGAGGGTAATGTGTTACAGCTGTTTGCCAGATAACATTGGGTCCTAACCCTCTTGGGTTAACCCCTTGCTCTTGTAAAGGGGGGAGTTACAGGGAAGCTGTGGACAATCTTACATGTATGAACAATTCTCTTTAATTCTGTTGTGGGGATCTGGGTGTATAGGTATTTGAGTTATCTCCAGTTGACATGAGTTCAGTCATGCATTTGGGTAGCATTTTATATGGGCAGAGTTGAGACCACTATGAGACAGGCCCCTGAAGCTAAAGCATCAGCAGCAGCATTGCCTTGGGAAATGAGGCCAGTAAAGATTTGTTGCCCTCTGAGATGTTGAATATATATGTGTGTGTGTGTGTGTGTGTTTGTGTGTGTGTGTGTATGTGTGTGTGTGTGTGTTTCTACATTCTAAGAGCAATCCAAATTATATCATTAATGCAGAAATAGGATTAGCACCCGATTTGATATAGACATAGGGGAAGTAAGGCAGAAGGTCCACCACTTAAGAGCTGTCTGAATAGAGAATGCAGGGTTCTGGGACCTCTTGTAGAGTAATATATATGGTCATCATTTCCTTATATTGAGCAGATCCCCTACAAGGGATAGTTTTGATAATTTTGCCTTGGTAACCCCTGCAGGGACAGCTAAAAAGGCAGCCCCACCATAGGATTTCCTACAGCACCCCCTGCTTTTGTTTAAATAAGAGGGTTCTACTTCTCATTTGGACCTTGGGAGCTCAGTCCAGTGCTCCAATGTGGGTCTCTGTTTCTAGCTTCATCCATCGCCAGATGAAGGTTCTATGGTGATATGCAAGATATTCGTCAGTATGGCTATAGGATAAGGCCATTTCAGGCGCCCTCTCCTCAGCTGCCCAAGGATCTAGCTGGTGACATCTCCATGGACACCTGGGTACACTTCTAGAGTCATCTCTTGCCAACCCTAAAATGGCCCCCTTAATTAAGATATATACTTCCCTGCTCCCATACCCACCCTTCCTCCATCCCAACCGTCCCATTCTCCCAAGCTCTCCCCATCCCCCCTCTCCCTTTTTTCTCCCTATCTCCCCTTACCCCCACCCACCCCACCCCCACCCCCAAGTTTCCAATTTTTTTCTCCGCAATCTTTTCTCCTTCCAATATCCAGGAAGATAACTATATATTTTTCTTTGGGTTCACCTTCTTATTTAGCTTCTCTAGGATCACAGATTATATGTTCAATGTCCTTTATTTATGGCTAGAATTCACTTATGAGTGACTACATACCATATTCATCTTTTTGGGTCTGGGTTATCTCACTCAGGATAGTGTTTTCTATTTCCATCCATTTGCATACAAAATTAAAGAGAGAGGACATGAGCAAGGAAGTCAGGACTGCGAGGTGTGTGCCCACCCACTGAGACAGTGGGGCTGATCTAATTGGAGCCCACTAGGGCCAGCTGGACTGGAACTGATGGACCATGTAATCAAACCAGACTCTCTGAATGTATCAGGCAAGGAGGGGTAACTGAGAAGCCAAGGACAATGGCAACTGGGTTTTGATCCCACTGCATATACTGGTTTTATGGGAGACTAGTCTTTGTGGGATATTCACCTTCCTAGACCTGGATGGAAGGGGGGGGACCTTGGACTTTCCACAGGGCAGGGAATGCTGACTGCACTTTGGACTGGAGAGGGAGGGGGAGGGTGTTGAGGGGGAGGGGAATGGGAGGAGGTGGAAATTTTTAAGTAAAAATAAATAAATAAATAAATAAATAAATAAATAAATAAATAAGAGGGTTCTAAGCCTAATACAAAATTGTATACAGTAAGAACAAATATATCAATCAAAAACAGAATTGAATATAAAAGAAGTTATTTATTTAGGGATAGACACACAGATCAAAATCCTCGGCTGAAACGGGGAACAACAACCGAATCCCACTACTGGAAAAGGAGCCAGATGTGTGCTTTACATTGGCATATATAGTATAAGAGGCCATGCCCAAGTGGGCAGGTAACCTAAAAGCTACTGGTGGTAGGAATTCATACGGCATGCTCCCCTTCTTCCTGCCATATGTGCAAATAGTGAATGCTTGGGGCAGGGGCCTAGAAGAAAAGACTAAGGGGCCTCTGCAGTGTAGATCTTGATATAGCTTCACTCACTGGGACTCCCCAAAGTGGGTGCTCAGGGTCCCAAAAAATCCCTCCATGGTGATTCTCAATTGAGAAAAATATCTGGCCCCCAATTTTAAATCCTTAATTTTGAATGAAATTATTAATTTAGAGGGATCTTTTTTATAATCTCTGAGGGACGTTGCCTAATTTTTATGTCCATATCAGCTATTTGATTGACTAGAGAGTATACTCTGGGAATGCCCCCCAGGGTAGTATGTACCCGTTCCAGTGTTTGTGACTGCTGAACAATGGTAGCCAGCATGGAATTTTTCACTAATAATATCCAGGCTTGGATTGGAATGTTAGGATTATATCTCACCAAAGAAGCCTGATGGAGCTTGTTGAAAAATTCAGTGAGTACCTGCTGGCCCTCAGGGGGGAAGTAAATGATCTCTTAAGCCCCCCCCCCTTTTAGTAGATCATATAACACATCTAGTTTTCCAGTATCTATAGGCAACCAGGGCCTTACTCAGTTCATTTTCCCTAATATCTTTTGTAACCCTGATAAATAAAAGGCCCAGGCAGGATTAATTTGGGTCCATTCACTTTGGCTTGAGTGAGTATTAACCGGGATCCCAATATATGAAATGGGGGTACATTTTGTATTCTGTTTGGGCCTATTTTTGGAAAATATTAATAATAGTAGTTACCCGGGGAGCTAGCCTTGATTCCTCCAAATGGCCAATGATTAGACCACCCATATAAACATACAGAAGAGTATTATCTTTGTCAAAATAAGGAGAGAGGATGCTATATAAATTTTGTTTGAAAAAGGCCAGACTATTGGCCATCCGATGTGGGAGAACAGCACATTCTTATCTCTTGTCAAGTTGAGAGGAGTTAACTGTAGGAATGGAAAAGGCAAACTTCTCACAATTCTCCTCATGAAGAGGAACTGAGAAGAAACAGTCCTTTAGGTCAACTACAGTGAGGTAAAATTGGGAGGGGATTTCTGAGACCCAAGGTAAGTCATTTAAAGTGGCCCTTACTAGCTCCATATAGGCAATGATTGCTCTTAGGTCCTCTCACATTCTCCAGTTCCTATTAAGCTTATGTATTACAAACATGGGGCTGTTCCATGGGGTTCAGTGGTCAGCACCACGTTGCTGGGGCCATTATAGCAGGGGCCGTAGGCCCGAACATAGAAACTTGTTTTCCTTTTTTGTCCTTTTTGTTCATTTTCTTCATTCTTTTTCACACTTCATAAGTAAACTATTATTGTTCAACATGTAATAGGGTTTACAAAATACATGACATGTCCATGGTTATAATTATTGTATTTACAAATATCTAATTTTAAATATCATACAAATCTGCTCAAAGCTGTGGAGTTAAAAAGCTAAAATAAGAGAAAAAGGGTATCAGAGGTGATCTATTTATACTTTAGTTCCCAGAAGAGAAAATAAATCAATTATTCACCACTCTGTATCGAAAAAAAAATCTCTCAGAATATATGCCAAACAGTCCTACAAATACTAGTTGGCAAATTCAATGGTCCCAATTAGTTACACAACAAATAAATTGTTTCTGATGACAGCCAAAAAGAGCTAATTTATATTGTTGTAGGAAAAATTTGACTACTATTCCCCAAGACACTTTAACCCAAATCTCAAGGGCTGCGAATTTGAGATAATGACCTATGATTTTTCAAAATTTCTTTGGCAAAAGAAATTTTTCCAGATACACCCAAAGTTAATAGTTACTCCTCTGGTTTTTAGAAAGAACTTCAAGAAAATTATTTTAAAAGCTAATATAAGTTTATTGTAAGCATTTAATAAATAAATGATAAATATTCAGTGTGGTAGATGTGTCCAATCTGATGTTAAAAATTGAGCGTGAAATTCTTCTCTTGCCATGGGATTCTCTTACACATATAGACAAAACTGTTTTCAAGGTACTTTCATTGATTATACTTAGTTCCATGATTACATTAATGTCATTAGAAATGTTTTAAAAAGATGTTAATGGATATATAAGCTTAAGATAGTACTATCTACGGTGGTGGCGCACGCCT
Source organism: Microtus ochrogaster (assembly GCF_000317375.1). Lineage (NCBI taxonomy): Eukaryota > Metazoa > Chordata > Mammalia > Rodentia > Cricetidae > Microtus > Microtus ochrogaster. Next base: position 2,128,408 of record NW_004949153.1, on the reverse strand, counting down.
TTA
>NW_004949153.1:2115540-2128305 GCF_000317375.1 Microtus ochrogaster | reverse complement strand
AAAAAAAAAAAAAAAAGATAGTACTATCTAAGGGGTACTATGACATGTTTCAGCATGTTTATAGTACATTCTACTAGAATTTAATATTCAAGAGACTAATTTTTTTCCTTCAATACATGAAAGGAAAACCCGGACCTCATTTTATAAGCATGGTACCTAGCTTTTGCTAACAACTTAAAGGAACCCAGAAACCCACTATTTTCCCCAAACCTTGTATGTAAACCACATTAGAGCCAATACACTGACTTCTGATTCTTTCAAACCTTTATCACAGAACTTAAACAATTATTTTAAAAGTTATAATATAATCAATGCAATCTAATATTGTTAAACAAATAAATTTTGATGAATTGCCAAACAGATACATAAACCTAAAGCGATGATTATAAAAATCCATAAATAAAAATAAAAGTACTTTTATTATACTATATACTATGAAAACTGCCTTCTTTTCTCACTTTCTTATATCCCATCTACCAATTTTGATCAGCTATATCTTTAAGGAAAAGAGAAAAATAAGGGACACAGTGCCTTCTCTTTTGAAACAAATTATCTGCACCTTTTTAAAAAAGAGACACCATGATATACGACACATGATTTTGTCAGGTCAATTGAAATATTAATTCCATGATCCTCTAATGCTAAATTGATAGTCAGAAAAAGCAAATAGGAATTGTAAATTCAGGAATGGCCACAGGCTGTGGAGTACACATTCAAGATTCTAAATCGTGTGACAAATTTTAAATTGCTCTAAGAACTTTGAAAAGAAAATACGTTAGGTTTGTTGTAAATGGGATTCTGGCCTTGTGTCTAACAAAATAATAAAGATGATGATAATGATTATAATAATACTAATTAGGAAGAGGAAGAAAACAAGAATTTTGCAAGGAGAGGCCCACTTGTTTGTCTAGGCTGCCCAACTAGCATAGCCCTGAAATAATCACACAGAAATTGTATTAATTAAATCACTGTTTGGCCTATTAGCTCTAACTTCTTATTGGATAACTCTTACATATTAATTTAACCCAATCTTCATTAATTTGAGTATCACGATGAAGTCATGGCCTACCAGCCAAGTCTCAACATGTCTATAACTGGCAGTGGGTTCATGGCTTCTTCCTTACTCTGCTTTCTTCCTCCTAGTTTAGTTCTGTCTTTTCCACCCACCAAGTTCTGCACTATCAGCTAGGCCCAAAAGAGTTTCTATATTAACCAATAAAAGCAACACAAAGACATAAGGACCTTCTACACCACAAGAAAAAGAAGAAGGGGAAGGAGGAGGAGCATGAGGAGCAGGGAAAGAAAGGGTGAGAGAAATAAAGATGAAAGAAAGAGAAAGAAAGAAGAAAGAAAGAAAGAAAGAAAGAAAGAAAGAAAGAAAGAAAGAAAGAAAGAAAGAAAGAAAGAAAGAAAACCTTAGGGTGCTATACTAATCTTCATGTACCATTAAAGTGAAGATTTATTTACTCATTTTTTTTAGATTTCATATAGACATTCCTTAGGGCTTTATTGGGACTGCTCTTATACTCATGCACACTCTGAATTAGAAATTGCAAAATAAAAATCTTTATCTTATCTTTGCTGTCAACAGATAAAGAAATGAATGGTGTTAAGCAATTTTATTTAATGCTAGCAATTGGAGACAAGGGGAAATACCAAACTTTTTCATCTGTTGCATGGTTCTATTATCAAGTTTTATATATATATATATATGTATGTATATAAGCATATATATTTCAATTTAATAAATATTTTTGTTTTATGTGGAGAAAAACTGTTTTAAGATTTTTTTGAGGTATGTTGACACTTTAAACAGATAACAGTTGCAATTATAAACAAAAATCAATTGGACATCTATTCTTACTATATATTCCAATAATGTGGAGTTTGCGATATTTTAATAATAGCATGCACAATCTTATAAATTCATCATTTTAATAAGTTTGGAAGCTGTTTCTTTTTTCACTTGATATATTTTTCTGACTCTCATTCTCTTTTAATATGTTTTTTTATTAAAAATTTCTGCCTCCTCCCCACCTCCCTTTTCCCTCTCCCTCCCCTCATTCCCCACACCACACTCCCCTCCCCCTCCCTCTCCAGTCCAAAGAGCAGTCAGGGTTCCCTGCCCTTTGGGTAGTCCAATGTCCTCCCCCCTCCATCTAGGTCTAGGAAGGTGAGCATCCAAACAGGCTAGGTTCCCACAAAGCCAGTACATACAGTAGGATCAAAACCCAGTGCCATTGTCCTTGGCTTCTCAGCAGCCCTCATTGTCCACCATATTCAGAGAGTCAGTTTTATCCCATGCTTTTTCAGTCCCAGTACAGAAGCCAGGAAAAGAAAAATGACTAAAGCTTTTTTATTTTTTTTAATTAGAGAAGTAAGGAATTATCCGTCATTTTTAAATTTTCATTGTAAATCTACAATGAACGATTTAAGAAATCTTTTGCAGCCTAACACAGATGCACAATCAGACAGGATATGTAACCATTTGATTGTATACACTTTTGATCTTTCTAGCTTTAACTATACATGTTATTATGATGTGTAGGAATTTCTGATAACTCCAAATGGAATGCATCGTATGTTATACATTGATTATCATTGTTCATAAAAAATATGATAAGCTGAATTCAAAAGTATGAGTTCAATATAGAATGTTCCTACCTTCCAGACTTCCATTCTTCTATCCTCAATTACCTGACTTGAGTTCAGTGCTGCCACATGCATCATAGGTAGATAAAGAATCTTTGAAAATTCTCAGTTTCTCAAACCAGATTACACAATACACATAGGTAAAGGGATAAGGAGAGGTAGAAGAAATAGAAAAAAAAACTTTCATAGGCAAAGTCACATAACTTCCTAATTCCATTTCTGCTGACATTTAACTGGGCTTCCAAAATTCATCTGGCTTAACTTCTCAACATGAATAAAAAGCAATCATTGTCTGAGGTTAAATTATATTATAAAAATCACATGCTTTCTTTGCAGTAACCAAAAAATAGCATCCTTCTCAAAGAATCTCTAATTGATTAAACAGATTTAGCTACTACCATTACTACCATGTTATGAAAAACCTTATTTCTGGAAGCCTTTACAATATTTAAATAATGTTTATACTCCTCAGAAATGTATCACAAATTCATATAAAATGGACTTTTTAGATTAGCGTGTATATCATGTATATCCAGTACATACATAATATATATAATTCCACGTATTAACTGATAAATATGTTGCACAAAATTTAAATAATCATTTTTTTTTGTTCATTCATGTTCTTCCCAGGTACATGTATGATCTTCCTTTATTTTATATTTATGTATGGCTTTCTTCATATATGTATGCAACTCTCTATCTGATCTATCTCTTGTCTTTCATTTATCTAACTATGTGTACATTTGGATGCATGTATAACTTTATTTTATTCTATTAAAATTTATAGGAAATTTATTGTGGAGTATAAAGCAAAATATTATCAATATCTTTGACACATTTCTCAGCATTTCTTTCTTTATTCACGATTAATTCAAAACTCAGAGACTGAAATTGGGGTTCAACCTGAAGACCAGAAAAGCATAATAGCCAGTTATAGACTCTTACCTTGATGTCAGTTTGAAATGGCTCTCTTGCCTCCAGAAATCTCAAAAAGAGACTGCACTTGAGAGCTGTCAACACCTGTTTTATAATCCTCTCTAGTTCAGGCTTTAAAGTTGTTCAACACTGATACCTGTTTTCTATGGCAAGGTAGTGTGGCTACCAGGATTAAGGTATATCTTATTGTAACCTGGTATATATGGTTGGCCATTGTGCTGTTTTACTTTTCTGATACTCACGTATGCTTTATTTATTAAAATACAAGTGAAATGCCACTACACTTTCTGTCTTCCCAAAAAGAATTAGACAGCATCATAAAACTATTTTCCTCTCAATATTTTTATAATTATTTATATCCACATCTCTATCTTTAATTATACTATAAAATAAGCTAGATTTTCTTAAATAGATATGCTCATCTATATTTCATTCAGATGTACATAAAGAACTCTGCATTGCTATAGCATTATGTATTAATATTTTTAACTGTTCTATGATATGGGATTCTTCTCTGTATGCTGTGAATACAATTGCTTAATTAATAAAGAAACTGGCTTGATCTTATAGGGTAGAACAAAGCGGGGCAGGGAAAGCTAAACTGAATGCTGCATGAATGAAGGTGGAATAAGGAGAAGCCATGGAGCTGCCATCACAGACAGATGTACTGAAACTTTGCTGGTAGGCAACAATCTCATGTTGATACACAGATTAATGGAGATGGGTTAAATTAAGATGTAAGAGTTGGCCAACAAGAAGCTAGAACTGATGAGCCAAGCAGTGATTTAAATAACATAATTTCTATGATTATCGTTGGAGTTTGGGTGGTGGGAAATGAACAAGCACCCATGTGGCCCTCTTACAACATTATTCTTTCTATAGTTGAGTAACATACTGTAATGGTAGATTTTATCTATTCATGTTCCTGTTGGCTGTGACTTATTTCTTGTTTTTATTTCCCTTTATATTCTAAAACATTTTGAGGAGTGTTGGTTATGTTTTGTTACAAATGCCTAAGTGTGTATTTCATATTTTTAGTATTAATTTGGTAAACTGCAGCTTTTATAATATTTCGTATAAAGTATATTTATTAATTTTTAAAAATATCAATTTTGATATTCATCACCTGGTTGAAGAGGTGTTTAGTAAGCTGTTACACTGTAAAATTACTTTCCGCAAATCCTATTTCTATCTTGTTTTATCTACTTTGTGAAAGGAAATGACCATTACACTGAATGCTTTCTCACGAAATGTAAAAACTTATCTTTGCCCCTTTTAGAGAGATTTTCTGCATATTTCATCTAAAAATTAGTCCATATAGAAGGTAACTGTCTTGACATCACCCTTATTTACTAATTTTCCTTGTACTTATATCAATTTTGATTCATTAACATTTATTTTTATATTCCCTGCATTGCTCACCCTTTGGCCTTTACATACTTTCACATTTGGAGATTTGCCTTTTGATGTATTCCTTATTTAGTTGTTTTGATTTATTTTTATCAATGAGTACATTTTGCTATTTAATGGTACTCTAGACTTAACATCTACATTCCCTGTTCCAGAACTAAAAGGCCAATTCTCAAAGGGCTACTCACTCTTCAAATATGCTACATGTAAAAGAGTATCTGAGCATTATGGATGCTTTGCTACTGAATTATCATTTATTTTGAACCCATGAAAGAACAGAGAAATTTTCCTGTGTATACTAACTTGTGTTTGTTTAAATGTGCATTATATAATTATCTACATGCTCATTAAGTTAAATTTGAATTTATGATAAATGTTCAGAATTTTAATTCATCACAAATACTATTCTAGTGTTCACCATTGTTGTGGTAGGAGCAGCGGGGCTGCGTCCCCAGCACCCTGGCCACCTGGCTAGCTTATGCCCCGAAATAACAACACACAAACTGTATTCATTTAAACACTGCTTGGTCCATTAGTTTCAGTTTCTTATTGGCTAGCTCTTACATATCGATCTAACCCATTTCTAATAATCTGTGTAGCTCCACGAGATGGCTTATCAGGAAAGATCTTAACCTGCATTTGTCTGGAGTGGGAGAATCATGGCAACTCACTGACTCAGCTTCTTTCTCCCAGCATTCTGTTCAGTCTACTCCGCCTACCTAAATTCTACCCTATCAGAGGTCAAGCAGTTTCTTTATTACTTAACCAATGAAACAACAGATAGAAAGATGAACCTCCTCCATCACACCATTATTTATTTGCACATTGAAACTGCAACAGTGAGAAATCTGTTTTCTACCATCTGCTACTCACTTAGTTATTAATTTCCAACAAACATGGAAAGCAATATCAAAATTCTTAACATTTGTCTCAGTGTGAAACTACTTTATCAGTTGTATCATAGTGGTTTTGCATCATTTCTTTTGCTTTAGTATTAGAAAATGTTTTCATTTTTACAGTTGAGCACCTAATTTCTCATTAAATGATGTTTCATACATATTTTTAAAAGAATTACACTACCAAATAAATTTTGTATGCAGAATATTTTGTCCTTTTCTTGAGAAATTTGGTTTACCAAACAGAAAGTGCTACTGAGTCCTATAGTCCAAAGTTTATGAGATTTCATTTAAATCCTAAATGGTCCCCACAAGGTCAACGTTTGATAGACTTAATTCGGAATTTACCCTACTGCGAGGGGTGCACCCACACACTGAGAGAATGGGGATGTTCTATTGGGAACTCACCAAGGCCAGCTGGCCTGGGTCTGAAAAAGCCTGGGATAAAACTGGACTCACTGAACATAGCAGACAATGAGGACTACTGAGAACTCAAGATCAATGTCAATGGGTTTTTGATCCTGCTGTACATACTGGCTTTGTGGGAGCCTATGCAGTTTGGATGCTCACCTTACTAGACCTGGATGGAGGTGGGTGGTCCTTGGACTTCCCACAGGGCAGGGAACCCTGATTGCTCTTTGGGCTGATGAGGGAGGGGGACTTGATTGGGGGAGGGGGAGGGAAATGGGATGTGGTGGCGGGGCAGAGACAGAAATCTTTAATAAATAAATTAATTAATAAAAAAAGAGTCTTAAAATCTTTAACCAGGGAATGTCTTCAAATCAATGTGAGCATAGAATTAACTGACCTTTTCTTGTTATCTTGTTGTCCACTATAAGAAAAATTACTACTCTGCTCATTGTTGCTTCATATATTACAATTTGAAAACAAAGAGATCAGTTGATAAAGAGCTAAAACTTGCAAAACTATGAGCTAAAATAAGCATTTATCTGTACAAGTTGATTATCTCAGGTATTCATCATGATAATTAGAATGCTACTGTGCTGCAGTAGGATGGCAGGCATTTGTGGCAACTGGGCCTGGTCATCTGCTCCCCTGGGAGGCTCCCTATGTGCATCTGGACCAGCAGCACAAGCAGCGGCTACAACAGCCTTGAGGAAGACATGAAAGACTTTTGCTTCACTGCCAGGACCTTTTTCTAAGGGAGAGCACCTCAGGGCAAGTTCTAATCTGGTCAGCCAGGTGAAAGAAAAGGAAACTCACAACTACCTCAGCAAATAGGAAATCAGAGAAAATGTCCATAAGTACTATTTAGCTCTTACAGATAAGTTGAAGGTGACCTTAAATTCAAATGGGATTTTCACTGGCTTCATTAGGGTGCATATAGAACTCTGCAAACTGAGCCATACCTTACCCAACCCTAGGAGACTCCCACTGAATAGCAGAGGGTGTGTGTAGACACTTCATATCACCAGTACAAACACCATGGGAGAAGTAATAAAGGCCTTGCTCAAGAAGTTTCTGGTGATAGAGAGCCCGACGAAGCTTACACTTTATATTTGTTGTCACGGAGAAGACCATGTGTATGCCTGCGAGCTCTCTGACCAGGAACACCCAATCTACCTGCATTTGGTAGCAGGACTCAGAAATGACCACCTTAGTTTTGTTCTTCAAAAACATGAAATTGGAGAGTGGGAAGCCTTCAGCCTACAAAGGTTGCAGAATTTCTTGTCCATCTTGGACAAACAAGAAGATGAGCAGCCTCAGAGTCTGAAATGACCTTCATTTATGACCTAGAGGCAAAAGCTGGAGAAAGCCCTGGGTGAGGTGTGAATGCACCGCTAATGCAAAGGATTTCCTATCAGAAAGGTACAGTTTGGACCCATCAAAGAGCAGCAGTGTCTGTGCTCAGAGAACAGTTTTTGTGCCACATCATGCTAGGGTCTTCCTCTTTTCTCTCTAGACACAGTTCTCAAAGCCTGCTCACACAGCGTCTTCTATTCCGTGAAACGAAATAAGTGACTCTGCAAGCTTGCTCTGTTACAGCATGGTGATGTCACTTCTTGCAAGCCTTGAGCCTGTGGTCATCCGGCACATACGGGAGCATGAATTATGGGTTGATTTCCCCTGTTTTCTTCTAATTATTTTGATATTGAAATTTTGGTTAGGCTTCAGGGTATGCAGATATTAACAAGCAGTCTTTGAATACTTGTACTCTGCTGAAATTATCTGCTTTGTTTTCTTCTGTCAGAACAATCCTTCTCCATGATCTGAATAACACAGAAATTTAGAAACTCTGGGGATTGGTAAAATATTTTATAAGAATTTTGACAACGAAAATAAAGAGCATGTTGGGAAGATAGAGGGGGAGGTGAGAACCCATGGCTCGGGATGGTGGCGTGGCTTCTGAGTTAAGAATAGAGGAGGAAGGTGTATTTGTTTGTAATGGAGTTAAAAGCATTTAAAAGCATTCAGGGTTGATGTTAGGTCGTTTTAAGATTGCTTGATTTGCTAGTGGTATAATGTGGGGTCAAAGCCCAAGAGCTAGGAGCTAAACCCAAAGGGGAGATCCATGAGCTGCAGCTGACCTATGGTGGATTAACCATTGACTGACGTGATCTGGAGGTAGCTGGTCCTGAGGTGATTCAGAGGAATGCCTCTTGCTCTTACGGTTGGACCAGGACTCTGCTAGCATGGAATGGATTGTCTCTGGGTATAGCTTCTCTGTGTAGGTATGGGCTGACCAGGACTGATTCCTGTTAAATGTAGTTTTTTTCCTCCAGAGGTCGTTCTCAGAGTATATATATATATATTGGTTTTTCGAGACAGGGTTTCTCTGTAGCTTTGGTGCCTATCCTGGAACTTGCTCTTGTAGACCAGGCTGGCCTCGAACTCCCAGAGATCCGCCTGCCTCTGCCTCCCGAGTGCTGGGATTAAAGGCATGCGCCACCACCGCCGGTCCTGTTCTCAGAGTTTAAAAGGAGATTAAGTAAGGATAACTGTTTACTCTCTGCTGTTTGCTAGAATTTGTATCAAGTCCAAGACTCACAGCAAACTTTGTGACAATCGCTCTTTCCCCCCCCTTATTCTGCCTTTCCTTTCCCATGTCCCTCCACCATTTGGTGTCCCCTCATCCCTCTCCAAAGTTCTTCTTACAAAGTAGAGGTCAGGTATGCTGATTAAAGGCCAATTCTACCACATCCTTGCCTCTCAGATATTTGACTAAGGCCCCAAGGAAAGAATTCCAACCCACCTGACTGTACAAGAGAAATTCATTGTGGAACCATTTTAACAGAAGTCTTCATGCTCCTCCCAACCAAAGAAATATATATGTAATAGAAGCCTTCCTAAGGGTGGGCACGGTCGCCTCATTTTCTGCAGCAGCTTGCATATCAGACATCAGTGGAAATAGCATGCTTGGCTTGTGGAGAAGCCTCCCAGTCAGTCTGGTTTTTGTCAAGATAGATTTTGTTGTTGTTAATAAATTCCCAAGGAATTATAAACGTGGTGACAATTAATGATTCTTTTGAAGATTCCAATGTGACCCATCTCTTTGCCTTTCTATGAATGATGCCTTTGATTATCTGTCCCTTTATGATGGCTCTCCTGACTTGTCAGACTATCATCCTGTGGGAAGCAGATCCAATTGTGGGTTATGCTCCACAAGCTCCAGGGACAGTTGGATTTTCTAAGCTATTAAGAAGAGTTAAAAAATTGAAATAAAAGAAACACAGTAGAACTAGCTATAAAATATGAATGTCATATCTTGTTTAATTTTGCTTGTAATTTCTTTTCAGTGCATCACTGAGGTTTTAGTGACATTGTCACCCAACACTTTGCCTTTGTTATTCAGGGAATACCTTCATGGTTTCTTGCTGATTTTTCTATTCAGATTTTGGCTTTAATGTGTTTATGCTCTTGCCAACCACCTGCTCTTCTAATTAATCCTCAATGTAAGTTTAGATTTGGTGAATGAAGCATTAGCTTCTCACTTTAAGAGCCTGCTAGAACCTAAAAGTTGTAGCTGATGGCTATCTGTGACTTTTGCTATCTGTGATTTTTTTTTACTTAAAGTAAACTGTGTGATGCAGGAATTCTCATCTATATTTATTTGAACCTTGCTCACTGCCATGAGCACTACACCTTGTGACTCAGAAATTTAACTGTATTGAAGATCTGCCAGTTTCACGTTCCTGAAAATTGCTGTTCTCTCCTCAACACCAGTTACTACAGCAGCATTTTTAAAACATCAAAAAAGGAAGAGAACCCCAGAGACCAAAGATCTTTATTTTTAAACATTGTTCCAATCCTTATATAAAATGAAACTAAGTGTTACTGTAATACTGTTTTCTCTCCAGATTGTGTTGGTACCAGGATGGTGTTAAATGAATGGAAAGAGGTGCAGAGGAGCATTTTAAATCTAGAAGTTAAAAGCTGTACTTATAATGGTGATGAGTCTAAGTTTTATTTTTATAGGTAAAAATTTTTATGCTCTGAAATTGTGTGTGGAATAGCAAAAATGTTTCTATTATTAAAAATTGAAGTTGTCAGTTGAAAAAAAATAATTTTGCCAAACAGAATATTGATATAGATGGTAGGGTTGCTTCTCTAACTATACCTCATCATGTGAATCATAAGAATTTAGAATTTATAGATGGAAATGGTTTTTAAAAATAAAAAAAAAACAATAACATAAGCACATGAACTATTATGGCAAATGCCCAAAAGGAAATGAGGATTTTATTACAAATTGTGCTAGTGCCTGTTGTTGATGGTGGACATCTTTAATCCATGCATCAAGAGGCAGATACAGGTATACGTTTGTGAGTTTGATGCTAGCATAGGCTACAAAGTGAGTTTGAGGACATTCAAGGTTGCACAGAGAAACCCTGTCTTGAAAACAAAAACAAAATAAAAGAAATTAAGACTACTATCTACCCTTACTTATTCATGTTATGCAAGCTAGCTGCATAATGTGTATGCTTTAGAGATATATAAATTATTAATCTGGGAAAAAAATAGTAACTGGTATTTGTCATTACACCACTCAGAGAAGTACAAGCTCAACCATCATTGCATGTTTGATGCCAGCCTGGTAAAGAACTTATCTCAGGCAATTGAAATCTGCTTTAATTATTTTCAGAGAATGATCTTATAAGATAATCCCAGAACATCCCACTCACTTGCCAGGGCCTAAGAAAAATAGTTCTCTGATGTAGCTCTGCTTCAAGTAGACCCAAATACTGCTCATGCTATTATCAGACCACAGTATTCTCTTTTCTATGCAGGTGTTACAGCCAGGGAAAATGCAAGAATTTAGAGATCTTTATAAAATCATGATAGTAAAGCCTAAAGAAACTGGCAATTGTCTTAGTTACTTTCCTTGTTGGGGTGAAAAAATGCCCCACCCAATTCTCAAAAGAAGTGTTTATTTTTTTTTCAGGGTAAAAGAGATTAAAGGCTATCTCCAGTGAGTCATGTTACTAGCATTGCAGACAATTTATAAAGAAGTCAGAAACTTTCCTTGTGTCTATTAACTTGAAACAAAATGCAGAATCTTCCTCTTACCACAAGTATTACATGGAATAGTTTCATTATTCCCAAAACCTCTATTTAATTAATCTTTCAACTTTTCTGTCTTTTCTCTGAGCTGATACTTATTTCCCACATACATGTTTACTTTTTCCAAAGTATAATATTATTAAGTTGGTGTGGGAGAATTGTTTGTATTCTGTCAATCATGTTTTAAATAAACACTTATTGGCCATTAGCCAGGCAAGAAGTATAGGAGGGGAAACGAGACAGAAAGTAGAGGTGGAGCAATGAGAACAGTAGTATTCTGGGAAGCAGGAAGCTCCCTCCAGCAGTCCTGCCCAGATCACCCAAGAAGCAGTATGTGACCTGTCCTGCTGAAAATGGTACTGAGCCATTTGGCTAACATAGATAAGATTAATGGGTTAATGTAAGCTATAAGAGTTAATAAGAAGCCTGAGCCAAGGGGCCAATCAGTTTATATCTAATGCAGACTCTCTGTGTGATTCTTTGGGACTTGCTGGCTGTTCGAACCAGGCAAGACAGAAGTCCCAACAAGCCCGGCCCTCATGTTACAAAATGGCTCCCACGTGGACATCTGCATCCACATAAAGCCATTGTAAGTAATTCTGGGCAGAAAAGAATAAAGTAATGCATGCCTTCTTGGTAGCAGCAATTTCTTGGGTCTGCTCTGCTTGTAAAGGCAAACAAGTGCTCTCATTTAAGAGAGGCTTCCTGAATCAGTTTTAGCTTCAAAACCTTGTAGTTCTTTTAAGACGTCCTGCCATAAAACATTTAAACAGTGTTGATGAAAAGCCAACTGCATGCTTTTTTGGTTTTAATCCATAAGAGGAAAGAACTGCACTATTTTAAAATGCCAGCTCTTTGGGCCATCTTACCAGGGCAAACTCTGACTCTTTCAGACAGGTGGTCCGACTATGCAGCATTTCAATGTAGTTTGTGTGCACACTGCTGCAGCTTGCTTGCTGGCAGGGACCTTGAAACGTCATAGAGTTGTGGCAATAAACAAGGCTTTGCCTGGTACCTCAGCCGTGATGCTGATGCTGGAATCTCACTAAAGCTAAAAAATGGGCTGGATCCAGCTCTCAAAGCCACAGCTTTAATCCTACCCATATGCTTGGTAAATTAAAGACTTGTGTGGTCAGAAAAAGAGAGATATATAGTAAAGAGAGACTCAAAGAGGAAGAAAACCTCTCAATGTTTACACAGTGTGTTAAAAATATATTCAGGCTAAAGATTAAAGTCCTTAAAATAAAGAAGAGAGAAAGAGTGTTGCGGGAGGTCCTTCCGCTCCTCCAGCCTATAGCCGCTGAGATACCCGCCCATTGGGGCGTGGTCTCTCTCCCTTTAAAAA
>NW_004949153.1:2109336-2115440 GCF_000317375.1 Microtus ochrogaster | reverse complement strand
CTAGACTCCCTTCCTGGTCGTACAGAGGGCTGACGGTGATCTGTAAGTTTTTTTCCCCTTTAAATAAATACTACCCTGTTAATTATAATTCCAAACTGCTGTGGCATCGTTTGTGACTTACGTCTACAAAAGAGTAGTTAGGTGTGGTGATACATGCCTTTAATCCCAGTGCATGGGAGGCAGAGGAAGACAGATGTCTGTGAGTTCAAGATATAGTAATAGATGCCTTTAATCCCAGCACTGAGGAGGCAGAGATAGGTGAATCTCTGTGAGTTCAAGAACAACCTTGTCTACAGAGGGAGTTCCAGGACAAAGATACACAGAAATCCTGTCTCAAAAAGCCAAAAATTAAAAATAAAATAAATAGAGTTTAAAATAAAGCCACATAAAGATGGAAAATACACAGAGAATATGGATACCATATGTTATTATGCTCTCTTCGAATTGCTTGAATGCTGAGGAAGAAGCAATAGGTGCTACAAGATATTTGTTTATAAATGCTGCTGGATTAATCCAAGATAGGTATTCAAAATTGAAATCAAAAGTATGTTACTTTGGAGAACAGATTTTGCTTTTGTTTCCACAGGAAATGAGAGGCTGTAGATTCATTCTGAGTTAAGAAAAATCAGGATTGTTCAAGAAAGACCACCTGAGAAAACTCCAGTAGGAATAGATGGCCGAGATGATAGAGTACTACATCCAGAACAGGTTCAAGACTGCAACCTGAGATGATTAAGACTCATAGGATACCCCAGTTAGGACTTGATCACAATTCTAAATTTTCTTTAGGTTTCCATAAGATTATCGGCTCCCCCAACCAGCCAGAAGTAGCATTGAATACTATACCCACATTCCCCAAAAAATGGACTATGGATAGTTTCCTTTGTTTAAAAAATAAAAAGAGGGAAAAGTGGTGCTGGAGAATTGTTTGTATTCTCATTTCTGATACACATACTTAAACATAGTTTTTTTTTCTACTTTGTATGTGAAGCTGACCTGGAACTTACTATGCAGACCAGATTGGACTGAATTTCCACAAACATGCCTATCTCTTTATTGGCATTGTGGAAAATATGGTCACACCAGGCTTTCAGCATATCACAGCAAAGTTATTATAAGAAGAGTTTATCAGGGATGGAGGTCACAGGTGTCATCACTTTAGGATAAAATGTCAGTAAGAAAAATGGCCTAGGCAAAATATTAAACCTTCTGTTTTCATTTCAAGTGGTGAATAAATCAAAAAGGCCAGAAAGAACTTCAGTTGACTTTTTTCGGGGTTGTCAACCAGCTCACAAATAAAGACATGAAGACTTATTTTTAATTATTAATGCTTGGCCTTAGTTTATGCTTTTAACTTAATTTAATGTATTTCTATTCATCTACATTTTGTCTTTGGACTTTCTACCTATCTTTCATTAGGTAGGTCCTACTTTCTTGCTTCCTCCTTGTGTGACTGGATGGCCCCTATCATCTCCCTGTCCTGTTGTCTCCTTTTCTTTCTCCCAAAAGCATAAATTCCTGCTTTTACTAACTCTTTTTGCCTGGAAGTTTCACCTATATCACCTCCCTTACTCTTTGCTGCTCACCTTTTTATTAGGTTAATCAAGAGACTTAGGCAGGCATGGTAAAATAGTAACTCATCTTTATAGTTAAATATTTCACAACACAAACAAATACGGCACTTGTTTGCATAGCAAACAAATATTCCTCAACAAAGGATCCTATACGTATCAACTAGGAAGTAAGGGTACAAATTAGAAGATAGAACAAAAAAGGTTTTACCTTAAAGTTTACTTGTGTTTCAGAGGCAGCAGAACAGTCTTCTGGCTCAGAATAAGATGGGCTAATTATCAGATACCAGGAAAAAGTAGAAAAATAGCCAAATTAATAAAATACTAATAATTGTTTTGTTCCCATTGTTGTTTGCACTGGTGAGATGTTACAGTGGCTAAAGGATTTGCTATACAGTCGTAAGGACCCGAGTTCAGAATCTCGTCATCCAGATGAATTTGGATATTATAGCCTTGTAGCATTATAGCTCCAAAATCCCATAGGGATATGAGAGCCAGGGAGAAGAAAATCCCTGGAAGACTGTGGGCCAGCTAAACTGGTACATTAAGGAGAGAATACAGGGAGATCTTGCATTCTACAATATAGAAGATGAAGATAAATTGACATAAAATAAAACTTATTGTCAGTGAAATATTCACATAAAACAATTATTGTAATAGATTTTCATATTTTTAAAAAGCTTTTATTTAATTAACTTTTGTCTAGTTGAAGTATCTTGTAGTAGAGTACAGTTCAGTGTAATTGACCTTATTTCTATTTATTCTTTAAAGCTTAATCAACTGCAACTTACCATTGAAAGTGATCTAAACCTTAGTGAAATATATTAGAGACTTTCTAATATTGCCAAGGCTCAAACATTGCTATGAATACATATGCTGTTAAAAGAAATAGTCAATATTCACATACTCCCTCGAATTGTGGTAATATTTTAAACACTGGAACAGCATGAAGAATTAGAGGCTTTCATATTTTTTTAAACTTTATTGAATCTTTGGGGATTTCATACTATGCATTCCAATTCTGTTTTACTCCTGGTACCCCCATATCCCCTCTCTTCCTTGTTACATCCCCCCATCAAAAGAAAACAAACAAATCAAGCAAGCAAACAAAAGCAAGAAAAAATAACTGTCTCCCCAATAAACCAAAAGAGAGCAAAAAAAAAAAAACATACAAGAAATCAGAAAGATCTCTGTTTCTCCTTTTCTTCTAACTCTCCATCACCTCTTCATCCATCCTGGTGGCGTTGGAGACTCTGATGTGTCATATGATACACCTCTTTGTCCCATCAGCTTGAGTGGCATCTGTTCATTGCAATGAGTCTTTGGTCTGGATTAAGGCCTCTGGTTTTTGGTTCACCATCTTCACTGGATCCTCATAAGAGCACTTCTGTGGTATAATGTGTCTTGTTGATCAGACTGGTATTGTTCTGCAAGACCAGCCCTTTCATGAGCTCCATCAGGACCTAAATGAGGTAGATTATAAAGTTGATCAACTGAAGGCCCATTTGTGGGTCTGAGTATTATGCAAGCATGTCAGATTGAGCCACTGGGACTATAAGACCCATCCATGGCAAGCTCAATAGAGGCTTAAATCTCAGTAGATTAACCTAGGGCAATACCTTGTTCCAAGAAAGACCACAAACGACACAGGTACCACCCAGTAACAGACCATCCAAAGGAATTTCCTAAGGTTCCAACCATTGTAAATAGGATCTCCTGCCAGGACACACCAATTGCTTTTCACTGGGACACCCCTAGACAAATGACAGCCAATGAGAGGACCTGAACCTTAGAAATCCCTCACCCCCACCTTTACTAGTATAAAAACCCAACCCTAACTGAGCTCAGGGCTACCCAATCACTCTAATACCATATAGAGAGTCCAAGTTTACAAACTAGTATAAGAATAAAGGTTCTTTGCTTTTACATTCAGAACTTGGTCTCCTAGTTGTTGTTGTTTGTTGTTGTTGTTTTGAGGGGAGATGGGCTCTGTGATCTGAGCATAATAGGCTCTCCTTCATAGGGCAATGGTGTGGATTCTGCTCCCCTACATGCATGCCGTCAGGGTAGGTTCATTCTTGCCTGTGGTGAGTAGAAAGTGCCATCTTTTCCAAGTGCAGGGTCCAGCACTGCTGCTGTAGTGGCCAGACAGAGGCAAGTCCAGTTTTCCCAGGGCATTGGAAAGTGGGACTGGCTCAATTAAGTCTTTGATATCATCTCACAAGATTCCTCATGCCTTCTGAATTGAATTGGCCACAGGTCTCAAGACAGACCCAATTGAAGCTGAATCATGAATCCATAATTTCATCTCTCTTAATAAAAATGCTTATTTACACAATGACTACATATTTTTTTATAAAATCCATTCCATATAACTGCCAAGAGTCCAAATATTCTCTCGAGGTTCAGTTTGTAGGTTTCTTTATTACTGTTTCGGTAGAACTATGGAGATAACCAACTTTGCAATATAGAAAAATATTAGCATACTATTAGAACTTTTGTAATTTATCCTTTCTTCCATCAATTTGTATACTTGCATCGATTGCATACATGCAGAAGATTAAATTAAAAATTGGTGAAATTATGTAGGTAGAATAAATAAAGACACTAATAATGAAAACTACAAATAGTATTGGGAGTTTTACTCTTGACTAATCTGGTTTTTAAAAGAATAATCTGCAATAATTATATGATAATTCAATTCCACCTATTTCTCAGGATGAGGAGCTTATATTTAAATTTCGCACTCAATTAGTGGGAGTTTTGGGGCTTGATTTCATAGAATATCATGAGCAATGTGGTATGAGAAAATTAAGTAAAGCACGTTACCCTGAAATAAATAAAAGATGTATAATGAGGTCAATTTATGGTGTTTATATCTGTGGGAAATCATAATATACCTCCGTTCAATACTTAAAAATTTAAATCTAAAGAAGATTAAGATACAGAGGGATGTTCAATTCCTTTTATCTATCTGCTAGAAGCTGGACATAAACCCAATTTATTAGAAGCACCTTCTATCAGTACAAGGTCCTGCACTTAGAAATCTGCAAAGTGGTTTGGTTACATGAAAAATTTCCATTGTATTGGCCTTTCACAACTGTGTCTTCTCAGTTGTTCTTTTGCTTGAATGCCATTCTATTACTTACATTCTTTTCCTAAAATCATGGAAGTATCTTTCTCTGCTCTAGTCTTTTCCCTTCTTCCTGATGGAAATTAATAAGTACAATGAAATTTTGTGTGCATATGTTGTATATTGACAGTTAAACTCATATTAATTTAAGTGTAGATCTCGATAAAAGGCCAATTTAAGAGCTAAGAAGTAGGAGAGAGATATTCCATCTCCCTCAGTGGCAGGGGAATAGGAAGCAATGATCTCCAGTGATCAGTCTGCTCCTTCAATTTCCTAGTAACAGTGAAATACAGATAATATTTCAATAAATGGATGCTCTCAAGCTATTATTTAATGCATGTTCCTTCAGCTGATCAGAAGCATAATTCAGCCTGTTTTTTTAATTTTATTTTTATTTTTTTATTAAAAATTTCCACCTCCTCCCAGCCTTGCTATTCACTCCCCTTCACCCAGTCCCCACGTCCCACTCCCCTCCCCCTCCCTCTCCAGTCCTATGAGCAGTCAGGGTTCCTTACCCTGTGGGCAGTCTAAGGTCCTCCCTCCTCCATCTAGATCTAGGAAGGTGAGCATCCAAAAAGGCTAGGCTCTCACAAAGCCAGTACATGCACTAGGATCAAAATCGAGTGCCACTGTCCTTGGCTTTTCAGCAGTCCTCATTGTCCACCATGTACAGAGAGTCCTGTTTTATCCCATGCTTTTTCAGTCCCAGTCCAGCAGGCCTTGGTGAGCTCCCATTAGATCAGCCCCACTGTCTCAGTGGGTAGGTGCCCCCGTCACGGTCTTGACTTCCTTGCTCATGTTCTCCCTCCTTCTGCTCCTCATTTGGAACTTGGCAGTTCAGTCCAGTGCTCCAATGTGGGTCTCTGTCTCTATCTCCATCCATCACCAGATGAAGGTTCTATGGTGATATGCAAGATATTCGTTAGTATGGCTATAGGAGTGGGCCATTTCAGGCTCTCTCTCCTCAGCTGCCCAAGGACCTAGTTGGGTACATCTCTCTGAACCCCTGGGAACCCCTCTAGAGTCAAGGCTCTTGCCAACCCTAAAATGGCTCCCAAATTAAGATATATACTTCTCTGCTCCCTTATCCATCCTTCCTTTATCCCTACCATCTCATTCCCCCAAGATCTCCCCATCCTCCCCTTCTCACTTTTCTATCCCCATCTCCCCTTTTCCCCATCCCACCCAACAACCCAGTTCCAAATTTTTGCCCAGCAATATTGTCTACTTCCAATATCCAGGAGGATAACTTTATGGTTTTTTTTTGGGTTCACCTTTTTATTTCGCTTCTCTAGGATCATGAACTATAAACACTATGTCCTTTATTTATGGAGAAAAACCAATTATGAGTAAGTACAACCCATTCTCATCTTTTTGGGTATGGGTTACCTCACTCAGGA